>NC_068291.1:31783272-32083272 GCF_025860055.1 Xyrauchen texanus | reverse complement strand
TGTTATTAAGACATCCTTGTGGTTGAATAGGGGCTTGAGGTCCGAGGGTGGGATTCTGGACTCTAATTCTTTTCTTTTTAGTGACCTTGTCTGCTTGCTCATTTCCAAGAACACCACTATGTCCCAGGATCCAACAAAAGATTATGTTGTAATTGTTTCTCTGCACCTGATTTGCTTTCATTAAAATATCAACAATAATGGGATGTTCCATCTTCAAAGATTCTAGTGCTTGAAGACAGGATTTTGAGTCAGTGAGTATACAATAAAGTTCCGCTCTTTTGCATTTTCAATATATTCCAAAGCCAGAAGTAGAGCACGGGCCTCTGCTGTAAAAATTTAACTTTGGTCTGGGACGTGAATGGCATAGTGTAGGTGACCAATCACTGCTACTGCTGAATCCTGATTGTATATTTTCGACCCATCTGTGTATATAGGTTTATGGCAGGGGTGAAGGTTTCTTACATCAAAGACATGCTGTTGAGATATATATATATATATATATATATATATATATATATATATATATATATATATATATACATATACACTCACCTAAAGGATTATTAGGAACACCTGTTCAATTTCTCATTAATGCAATTATCTAATCAACCAATCACATGGCAGTTGCTTCAATGCATTTAGGGGTGTGGTCCTGGTCAAGACAATCTCCTGAACTCCAAACTGAATGTCAGAATGGGAAAGAAAGGTGATTTAAGCAATTTTGAGTGTGGCATGGTTGTTGGTGCCAGACGGGCCGGTCTGAGTATTTCACAATCTGCTCAGTTACTGGGATTTTCACGCACAACCATTTCTAGGTTTTACAAAGAATGGTGTGAAAAGGGAAAAACATCCTGTATGCGGCTGTCCTGTGGGCGAAAATGCCTTGTTGATGCTAGAGGTCAGAGGAGAATGGGCGACTGATTCAAGCTGATAGAAGAGCAACTTTGCCTTAAATAACCACTCGTTACAACCGAGGTATGCAGCAAAGCATTTGTGAAGCCACAACACGCACAACCTTGAGGCGGATGGGCTACAACAGCAGAAGACCCCACCGGGTACCACTCATCTCCACTACAAATAGGAAAAAGAGGCTACAATTTGCAAGAGCTCACCAAAATTGGACAGTTGAAGACTGGAAAAATGTTGCCTGGTCTGATGAGTCTCGATTTTTGTTGAGACATTCAGATGGTAGAGTCATCAGAATGAGAACATGGATCCATCATGCCTTGTTACCACTGTGCAGGCTGGTGGCGGTGGTGTAATGTGTGGGGGATGTTTTATTGGCACACTTTAGGCCCCTTAGTGCCAATTGGGCATCGTTTAAATGCCACGGCCTACCTGAGCATTGTTCCTGACCATGTCCATCCCTTTATGGCCACCATGTAAACATCCTCTGATGGCTACTTCCAGCAGGATAATGCACCATGTCACAAAGCTCGAATCATTTCAAATTGGTTTCTTGAACATGACAATGAGTTCACTGTACTAAAATGGCCCCCACAGTCACCAGATCTCAACCCAATAGAGCATCTTTGGGATGTGGTGGAACGGGAGCTTCGTGCCCTGGATGTGCATCCCACAAATCTCCATCAACTGCAAGATGCTATGCTATCAATATGGGCCAACATTTCTAAAGAATGCTTTCAGCACCTTGTTGAATCAATGCCACGTAGAATTAAGGCAGTTCTGAAGGCGAAAGGGGGTCAAACACAGTATTAGTATGGTGTTCCTAATAATCCTTTAGGTGAGTGTGTATATATATATATATATGGGAGAGTTTCAGCCTTCTTATTGCAAGTCAGTTCCAGGTTGATGCATAATTTATTTAAACTCCAAGGGGGAATTGGGCTGAAGGTAGTCTTGCTTAGAATATCAAGATTTATGTTCAAGTTTTCTATATGTGCTCTGATGAGCATTCCAAATGGTCTGATACAGCTGGGTCTGGTCTCATACAAATGCAAATACTGTGGATGGAAGATTGGCATGTAAGCTGGCTTGTGTTGATTTGTCTTTATATTTACTGCATTTTGAAGAGAAAATGTCAGGCGTCTAATTTAAAGAGATGGTTCATTTGCTTCTGTGTATAAAATTTGTACAGGAGAAGTCCTGAAGGCTCTCAAAGCAAGTCTCAATCCTTGATGATGTATAGTATCCAGCATTTGTAGGTACGATTTTCTGGCTGAACCGTAAACTATACTCCCATAATCCAGTCGAGATCGGACCAACGGTCTGTATAGCCGCAAAAGGACAGTGCAATCTGCACCCCATTTCAGAAAAGGGGTTCAGAAAAGGAGTTGACTGATATAATACATTTTTTTAAATGTTTTCACACTATTCTGAAAATTCTGATGGAGTTGACAAAACTGAATATTTTTTCATCTTAAATATGTGTTGTACACTGGAGCAATTTTGTGATTTTCCTCAGTTGAAGCCGCATCTATAAGCTAAACTAAAATGCCATAATTATTCCACAATTATTAACAGAAAATCACAATGGATGATGGTGTTGACATGTTGCATCTGTGACAGCAAAGACTTAAACATTGTTTGTTTGAAAAATATAAAAATGACCAGATCTTACAGATCCCTATTTTTTATTTGATATTTAAGAATTTGTTGAATTTTAATATATTTATTTGCAGTTTAACATTGTGACCTCTTGCTGAAGACAGGTTAATTTACAGTACATGTGCTTTCAAGTACAGAGCATGCATTTTAAAATATTCTAATTAAATTATTTAAAAACATAATTAATGAGTTTACACATTTCCTTTAGATTTAACTTTTTCAGTATTTTTATTATTATACATTTCTTGATTTTTAACATAAATAGGACTTTTGTATGTAGGGCATGTTTTGTCCCTTATCTCAAGAATCAGTGAGCTATTTTAATTAGAGCATCAGTGAACCACTTTATGGGATCCTCTTTGTCCTCAGGTTTATTGTTAAGTCTCTCATGGCAAAGGGCATGGAAAGAATACCAATTAGCTTTATTTAGTTTCCATTTTTTAGGTCTTTGTTGTGTATCTGTTGCTGTTGAGGTTATAATCATGGGGAAGTGGTCACTCCCACACAGATCGTCCCAGACATGCCATGAACAATCTGTCAATAGTTCAGGATCACAAAAAGTTAGATCAATGGCAGAAAAGGTTCCATGTCCCGGGTGCAGATAAGTAATTGAACCATCATTTAACAGACAAATCATTTTTACTAATGAGATTTTCAATCATCTTACCCTTAGAATCAAGATGTTTTCTTCCCCACAAAGGATTATGAGCGTTGAAATCACCCATGAGAATTTATGGAGGGGGTAACTATGCTACAAGTTCATCCAAATCTTGATGTGTTACAGTAAATTCAGGGGGCATATAAATTGAGCACAGTGTAATGGTTTTGTGCAGAGATAAGCAGACTGCTTTTACTTGTAGGTTAGTGTCTATTTCAGTTCTACAAAGAATGACATCAACTCTTATTAATATATATGAACCACCAGAGGGATGTAGAATATTTGGTCCATAAGCATTTAGAAATGTAAAATGTTTCAAAGACAATTTGTAATATTAAGTAAGATGGGTCTCTTGGAGGCAGAAAGCCAGAGGATTAAAAACAGCATCTACACACTGCAATTCAGCAAAATCGGCTTTGAGACAGCATCAATTCCACTGATTTCTATAGTTATCCAGTTTCAAGTAGGTAGAACAAGGGGATATCCCTTGATTCTAACTTTTGGAGAGGGGCATCGACTATGAGAGCATATGTCCTCTGTCATTTCAATGTCTTTTGAGTTAACAGACTACGTATCTTTTACTTTCTAAACCTGTTTTTGCTTTTTGAGAGTTTGAATTCTTATGATTCTAATTGTTAGATTGTTTTTATCTGCTGATGAACCTTCACTTTGATTTATCTGGGTCTAAAATAACGTAGTCTATTTACAGTTCTGCTTTTTGTTGGGATTTGAGACTTGGTAACCTCAATTTGGGATTTGTCATTTATCCACATCAAATCTGTTTGGACCCCAACAGTTTGTAAATGTGGTTTCACGACAGTCGCAAAGGTCTTCCCTAGGTTTAAGTTAGGGAAACCCTCAACTAGTTTTCGAGCCTCCATATAGTTCAACTTCTTAGTACACGTCATCTTTTGAACCTTGAAGGGCAGACATTTGATGAGGCTGGGTGATCTCCTACATAATTGCTGCATTTTTATAGTCTTTTACAGTCTTCTCCTTGTCTTTTCTCTCCGCGGTTATAACAAGTGGGTTTATTTTTGCAGCCAGCAGATCCATATTCAAACTTCTGTCAACGGAAACTTTGAAGTATCCTATCTGAATCTTTTCCGGTGGATGAGGTCTGTTGAAGTTTAGGATGTAAGTTCCTGTTCTGATATTGTGTTCTTCTCTCTTGATTGTAATCCTCTTCCACAACACAAACGCACACACGGAAGCTGCGTGTTGCTCTCTCGCTCTCGAACTGCTGCATCCCACTGCACTTATCCCTCTCCTTGGCTGATTAGCCTGATTGGGCTTGATGGATCGGGTCCTTCCAACCACCCGTCTAAGTGAAGTAGGAGCCAAAGTACTGTGTTGTAGCTGGGACAGCCACAGCGTGTCACATTCCTCAAGGACCAGGATCTCTTCCTCCACCAACATGGGTCGCAACTCACGGCCGAACTAGTTGCCCCATTTGTCGGCTCTTACGATCAGCAAGTGGGTGCTAGGGACCTATTTTACCCCACTGGGATTTATTTTATATAAAGGCTATAAATAACGGAGTATAGGTAGCACAGAAAGGAGATACATACAAAGTTACATACATATGCACTGAAATATGCAGATGGATGCCTCCCAGTACTGAGTCTGGAGTGTGTCATGGGAGATGACTGTTATGCAGCTAAGATATATTTAAAGGAAATATGTTTTAAGTAATTTTTACAGCACAGTCTGTGAATTGAGGTTAGGGTGACCAGATGACCATAACAAAATATCAGGATGCAACAAGATATGTCCTAAAATTAAAAAAAATATTTACAGATGCTCTTTATACATTAAATATGTCAAAGCTTCATATGCTTTGCATATTTTTCTACCAAAAACGCAGTCATTTCACTCCAGGTAAATGTTTTCAAGCCCAGCACACACAATATACAGTATATTCCATTTTCGCTGAAATGTTTGTGAAGAGCGATGAATTAACCAGTTGCAGCTCCATGATATGGTAGGAAATATGTACATTTGTTTTCAACAAAAATAAAAATAATGCTCTTAAAGACTTATGCTCATTTGGTACATGTGTTTGGTTCTACTGACTTTAGCCTATGTCAGAGTAGAGGTATAGTAGTAGGCTATATGAAGAGGTTGCACTAAATTTTGCCATTTGATTATCTTAACTTACAGACCTGTACTGTACTGTTTTTAGCTTCGGGAGAGGAGACTTTTTTATGGACAGACTGACAGCAGCAGAGGTGGGAGGGGGGTGGTGAGGGGGGAAGTTTAGCACAGGCTGGGATCTGCTCTGCGAAAGTACCGCTGATTCTGACTGCGGAAATGAACGACTCTCTCGTTACTCACAAGAATCAAGTATCTCAGCAATGTCAGTTTCATAAATTATTTAAGCTACGACTGATTATCCGGACAAAAGACTGTACCTCTATTAGGACGCAGTACGTGGCTTGTAAAATCTGGATGTCTGGTCACCCTTATTGAGGGTGCCGACCGTGCAATCAGTGTGCAGGTTGTGAGTGTGTGTATGTGATCTGGGCCAAAGTACTTCATTGCTGCAGAGCCAAATGGCCAGCGGCCCCAGTGCCCAGAATGCCTTATCAGCAACTTCAGATTGTTACAGCTCACTAATGCTGCGGGTTCTTCCCTGATAGAGTTATATCACATACTCACACACACACACACACACACAACACATGGGTTTACACATACTCGCACACAAAAAAAAATCAGCGTGACTTTGAAACGTGGAGTCTGTCAGTCCCTAACATTCTTCCTAACTTCTATACATTCTCCTTTTGTATTTAATGGAAGAAGGAAATTCATACAGGTTTGTAATGATTACAGCCATTACGAGGGTTAGTAAATTATTACATAATTTAGATTACTGGGTGAACTATACTGCCCTACAAAGCAAAAAGGCAGTAACTACGCAGAGTGCAGAACTGAGAAAAATGACTTTAAAGTTATCCTGTCATCCAGCCTAAGTAGTTGTAGGTAGATTATTGGACATGTGGCTGTTTTGTTACTTTATATTAGCTTATTCTTTGTACATATCAATCCTCATATTTAATTTGATATTTTACCACTATTTTGCAGTTACTGTATTCTTGCTTTGTATTACTTACCAAAAACCTGGCACCATACCAAGGAAAAAGGCAGTAACTACAGATTCTCCAAAAACTATTTTGCCACAACTTGGGCTCTGGGTGTGTTAGATACACTGTATTTGAAATAATTGGAACCATTTGTTTTCCTGAACATGGATATACCAAACCCAAACTAATTTGACCATTTTAGGTCAATATTTTCCACCCAGAAGCTGTTCTGATGCTGAAACGGCTGCTTAAAGTCTCACATTGCTAAGCTGTATCAAGGCCCAAATAGGGACAATTTATTTTGAATAGGACCACATGCTTTTCTAGTTATTGAATATTTTTCCACCGCTGGTTGGATTATAACTTTGTGACATGAACAACAAAATGATGACATGGCATCGGCGATGATGTGAAGTTACAGAGGATAAAGTTACAGCTAGGAGCAGGGAGAATCAGGGGCAGGTAAGCAAAGCTATTTAAAACATTGCCTGTCAATTAGCATAATGCTATCTGAATGGACCTCTGAGAGGAAGTCCCGCCCTGGTGGCTGACAGGTGTTTATATTGTGATAGCCTAGCCTCTAAATGTTTAATTTGTCACTGTTACTTACCATTCTCCGGGTATTTTCTTTTCAATGCCAGTTCGACCATCTTCTTTCCCCAGCTTTGTGCCATCTCAAACAAAATTTGTGTGAAGTTAGAAGGGTGAAATCGCAAATGTTAAAACCGTCCAGTGAGGACGAAGTCAGCTGTGTGTGTTCACCATGTAAACAGTACCTTCACTGCGCAGCAACACGTTATTTTTTGTTAGGTAAAACATAACAAGAATACAGTAATGGATGTTACTGTACTCATGCTTTGTTTCACTAGGGCTTTTTGCAGTTACTGTACAAACGACTACCATTTTTCTCCAAAACGACACACATTTGAGATAAGATGTTTTGTCACATAACAAAGGATGCCTTGAATGTCATGAAAATGATAATAACTCATTTTTGACCAAAAATGCAGTTACTGCCTTTTTGTTTTGTAGGGCAGTATACCTTTAATTCATATTGATCAATTTGAGGTGATTAATATTAATTAGTGTCAGGTAAAACTATATATTGAAAACCAGAAGATATATCAGTCCTCTAGGACTGGCAAATGCCACTTTAGACTAGATGGTATCTAACCTCTCAATTTCAATTTTAAAGTACTTAATTAGCATGATTGTGCTTACATACAATATTGCCAAAGCATTAATACATGAAACAGATAATGACAAGACAAAAAATTATAATAAAACAGTTAAAAATCAAACAAATCTCTTTCCCTTTCCCTGACGGGTATACAATTTCTCTCCTCTTCAGTCTGTCTTGGAGTGCCCTTGCGTGTGCTAAATATTTTTCCGGGCTGGTGTTTGGATCTGTGTGTGTTAGATTCCCCTTCAGACACTGGAGAGGCTGAGAAAATCTGTCTGATTTCTCAGGAGCGGGATTAGGATTACAGAGAGAGTTTTGCCAGAGTATGAGTCACACTTTCACCTTCAACCTATATGCACATGTTCAGCTGACCTGCCTGAAAAACACCAACAGCATTTCGAAATCTATTAACGATACCTGGGCTTTTAATATCCATCCATCCATCCATCTTCAACCGCTTATCCGAAGTCGGGTCGCGGGGGCAGCTGCTCCAGCAGGGGGCCCCAAACTTCCCTATCCCGAGCCACATTAACCAGCTCTGACTGAGGGACCCCGAGGCGTTCCCAGGCCAGTGTGGAGATGTAATCTCTCCACCTAGTCCTGGGTCTTCCCCGAGGCCTCCTCCCAGCTGGACATGCCTGAAACACCTCCCTAGGGAGACGGCCAGGGGGCATCCTTACCAGATGCCCAAACCACCTCAACTGGCTCCTTTCGACGCAAAGGAGCAGCGGCTCTACTCCGAGCTCCTCACGGATGACTGAGCTCCTCACCCTATCTCTAAGGGAGAAGCCCGCCACCCTTCTGAGGAAGCCCATTTCGGCCGCTTGTACTCGCGACCTAGTTCTTTCAGTCATGACCCAACCTTCATGACTATAGGTGAGGGTAGGAACAAAAATTGACCGGTAGATCGTGACAACGGTGCGATAGAGCGAGTGCAATACCGCACCCGCTGCCCCGATTCTCCGGCCAACCTCCCGCTCCATTGTCCCCTCACTCGTGAACAAGACCCCGAGGTACTTGAACTCCTTCACTTGGGGCAAAACCTCATTCCCTACCTGGAGTACGCACTCCATCGGTTTCCTGCTTTTAATATGAATTTTTTTATTCCAAATCCAAGTTAATTTTTGCACAACTAGCGGCACCAAACGGAATTGCCAAAATAAGGACTGTTTTCAAACAGATTTCCTGCACTCCCCTTGTAATATTTAAAGTGTTGTTTCATGTATTCCATGTCTCAAATCAATCAAATCAAATCAAATCACTGTATTGTCACACAACCATATGCACAAGTTAACTGTGGGTGAAAGTCTTGTGTGCAGTTCCGAGCAACATAGCAGTCATGACAGTGACAAGACATATACCAAGTTACAATACAGGTGAAACTCGAAAAATTAGAATATCGTGCAAAAGTTCATTAATTTCAGTAATTCAACTTAAAAGGTGAAACTAATATATTATATAGACTCATTACAAGCAAAGTAAGATATTTCAAGCCTTTATTTGATATAATTTTGATGATTATGGCTTACAGCTTATGAAAACCCCAAATTCAGAATCTCAGAAAATTAGAATATTGTGAAAAGGTTCAGTATTGTAGGCTCAAAGTGTCACACTCTAATCAGCTAAACACCTGCAAAGGGTTCCTGAGCCTTTAAATGGTCTCTCAGTCTGGTTCAGTTGAATTCACAATCATGGGGAAGACTGCTGACCTGACAGTTGTGCAGAAAACCATCATTGACACCCTCCACAAGGAGGGAAAGCCTCAAAAGGTAATTGCAAAAGAAGTTTGATGTTCTCAAAGTGCTGCATCAAAGCACATTAATAGAAAGTTAAGTGGAAGGGAAAAGTGTGGAAGAAAAAGGTGCACAAGCAGCAGGGATGACCGTAGCCTGGAGAGGATTGTCAGGAAAAGGCCATTCAAATGTGTGGGGGAGCTTCACAAGGAGTGGACTGAGGCTTCAAATGTCGTATTCCTCTTGTCAAGCCGCTCCTGAACAACAAACAATGTCAGAAGCGTCTTACCTGGGCTAAACCTGGAACTGGTCTGTTGCTCAGTGGTCCAAAGTCCTCTTTTCTGATGAGAGCAAATTTTGCATCTCATTTGGAAACCAAGGTCCCAGAGTCTGGAGGAAGAATGGAGAGGCACACAATCCAAGATGCTTGAAGTCCAGTGTGAAGTTTCCACAGTCTGTGTTGGTTTGGGGAGCCATGTCATCGGCTGGTGTTGGTCCACTGTGCTTTATTAAGTCCAGAGTCAACACAGCCGTCTACCGGGACATTTTAGAGCACTTCATGCTTCCTTCAGCAGCCAAGCTTTATGGAGATGCTGACTTAATTTTCCAGCAGGACTTGGCACCTGCCCACACTGCCAAAAGTACCAAAACCTGGTTCAATGACCATGGTATTACTGTGCTTGATTGGCCAGCAAACTCGCCTGACCTGAACCCCATAGAGAATCTATGGGGCATTGTCAAGAGAAAGATGAGAGACATGAGACCAAACAATGCAGAAGAACTGAAGGCCGCTATTGAAGCATCTTGGTCTTCCATAACACCTCAGCAGTGCCACAGGCTGATAGCATCCATGCCACGCCACATTGAGGCAGTAATTAATGCAAAAGGGGCCCAAACCAAGTACTGAGTACATATGCATGATTATACTTTTCAGAGGGCCGACATTTCTGTATTTAAAATCCTTTTTTTATTGATTTCATGTAATATTCTAATTTTCTGAGATTCTGAATTTGGGGTTTTCATAAGCTGTAAGCCATAATCATCAAAATTATATCAAATAAAGGCTTGAAATATCTTACTTTGCTTGTAATGAGTCTATATAATATATTAGTTTCACCTTTTAAGTTGAATTACTGAAATTAATGAACTTTTGCACGATATTCTAATTTTTCGAGTTTCACCTGTAAGCAACATATTTACACAACACAAATTACATATGTAATGTACACATAATTACACAACACAATAATAATAATATACAATGTACAGTAAACAATACACATAATATAGAATACACATACAATAAAAACATTTTTTTAAAGTATATAAAGTGTATAAAAAAAACTAAAACAAAAAAAAAAACAAATATATATATATACAGTAGTTGTACTGTAAAGAGAATATAATTTATGACAGTCCAGTGTGAGATAATAAGATTAATAAAGTGCAGTGCTGATGTATATTGATTGCGAGAGACCAAGTGTTCAAAAGTCTGATTGCTTGGGGGAAGAAGCTGTCATGTAATTGGCTGGTGCGGGTCCTGATGCTGCGATACCACCTGCCTGATGGTAGCAGTGAGAGCAGATCATGGCTCGGGTGGCTTTAGTCTCTGATGATCCTCCGAGATTTTTCACACACTGCCTAGTATATATGTCCTTGAATGAGGGAAGCTCACCTCAGATGATTTGTCTGGCAGTTCGCACCACCCTTTGCAGGGCTTTACAGTTGTGGTGGTGCTATTGCCGTACCAGGCAGTGATGCAGCCAGTCAGGATGCTCTCTACAGTGCTGGTGTAGAACCATATGAGGATGTGGTGGTTCATTCCAAACTTCCTCAGCCGTCTCAGGAAGAAGAGGTGCTGGTGAGCCTTCTTCACAACGGCCTCCGTGTGGACGGACTATGTGAGTTCCTCAGTGATGTGGACACTGAGGAACTTGAAGCTGCTGACTCTCTCCACAGGTGCTCCATTGATTGTGATGGGGCTGTGTTCTCTGTCTTTCCTCCTGAAGTCCACTACAAGCTCCTTGGTCTTACTGACGTTGAGGGAGAGGATGTGCTCCTGACACCAGCGTGTCAGAGTGTGCACCTCCTCTCTGTAGGCTGTTTTATCACTGTCAGTGATCAGACCTACCACCATCATATCATCAGCAAACTTAATGATGGCATTGGAGCTATGTCAAGTCAAGTGGTTTTTATTGTCGTTCAATAAAAACGACAAAGTACACAGTGAAACGAGACAATGTTCCTCCAGGACCATGGTGCTACATAAAATAACATAGGACAAACGCAAGAAACACATGAGACTACACAGACTAAATAACATACCTATATAATGTGCACGTGCAAACGTGTGCAAAAAGTACGGGACAGTACAATAAATTAATAAAAATTAACAGGACAATAGGCACAGTGAGAGACAGTGCAGCACCGACCAGTACACAGTAGTGCAAAAAGATGACGGTTTCTAAAAATCCCAAATGTAAACATAACATACTATGAGATGAGTGTTCTGTGCACATAGCAGTTATTGAGGTAGCAGCCAGGTATAAAGTGACAATAATTAAAGTGCAACTCAGGACACGTATGTGTGTCAGTCAAGTCTCTGAGTATTGAGGAGTCTGATGGCTTGGGGGAAGAAGCTGTTACACAGTCTGGCCTTGAGGGCCCGAATGCTTCGGTACCTCTTGCCAGATGGCAGGAGGGTGAAGAGTTTGTGTGAGGGGTGTGTGGTGTCATCCACAATGCTGGTTGCTTTGCGGATGCAGTGTTTTTTGTAAATGTCTTTGATGGAGGGAAGAGAGACCCCGATGATCTTTTCAGCTGTCCTCACTATCCTCTGCAGGGCTTTGCGGTCCGATACGGTGCAAGTCCCAAACCAGGCAGTGATGCAGCTGCTCAGGATGCTCTCAGCATCAGCGGTTGTTGCGGTAGGCAAACTGCAATGGGTCCAGTGAGGTGGACAGCACAGAGCAGATTTAATCTCTGATTAGCCTCTGAAAGCATTTAATGAGGATGGGGGTCAGAGCAACAGGACGCCAGTCATTTAAACAAGTGATTTTGGATTGCTTTGGTACAGGCACAATGGTGGACATTTTGAAGCATGTGTGGTCTACAGACAAGGAGAGGGACAGGTTGAAAATGTCCATAAAAACACCAGCCAGTTGGTTCGCGCACGCACTGATGACGCAGCCCGGAATGCCGTATGGACCCGCGGCTTTACAGGTGTTCACCCGCCGGAATGATCGGGTTATATACGCAACAGAGACAGAGAGTGAACCAACCTCTCTAGCGTCGGCCGCAAGTGTTCTCTCCGCGAGGGCAGTGTTATTTCCCTCGAAATGAGCATAAAATTAATTTAGAGAGAGGCAGCGGTGTTCACGGTGGAGCTTTTATTCCCATTGTAGTCTGTGATGTTAATTCCCTGCCACATGCTTCTAGAGTCGGTGGTGTTGAACTGTCTGGCGTTTGGCTGCTCTGATATTTTTTGCGGAGGGCATAACTGGCTTGTTTATGCTCCTCCACATTCCTGGAATTAAAAGCGGAGGTCCACACATTAAGTGCCTGATGATGCGTGAACATCGCTGTTAACCCATGGTTTCTGGTTGGGGTAGATCCGTATTGTTTTGGTTGGAAAAACGTCCTCTATGCACTTCCTGATGAAACATGTTACACTATCAGTGTAAACCTCGATGTCATCATCAGAGGCGGACCGGAACATCTCCCGGTCCGCGTGATCAAAACAGTCTTGTAACGCAGAGTCTGATTGGTCCGACCAGCACCGTATCATTCCGAGGGTGGGTGCTTCCTGTTTCAGTTTCTGCCTGTAAGCGGGCAGAAGCAGAACGGAAGAGTGATCTGATTTGCCAAATGGTGGGCGGGGGAGGGATATGTAGCTGGAAAGGAGAATAGCAATGGTTCAAAACTCAGTCCCCTCGTGTGTTGAAGCTGATATGTTGGAGGTAATTTGGTGTAATTTGGTGTAATTGTTTTCAAATTGGCTTTGTTAAAGTCCCCGGTTACAATGAACACAGACTCAGGGTGCACAGTTACCTGCTCACTTATACTCCCATACAGTTCCTTGAGTGCCCGGTCTGTGTCGGCCTGTGGGGGGATGTACACAGTTGTGATAATGACCGCTTTGAATTCCCTTGGTAGCCAGAATGGTCGACACAGAAGCATGAGAAATTCCAGATCAGGAGAGCAGAAAGACTTGATAAAATGTACATTCCTCTGATCACACCAGGATATGTTGATCATAAAACATACACCACCACATCTGCTTTTACGTGAGAGGTATTTCGCTCTGCCTGCTCGGTGCACGGAGAACTCCACTGGTTCGATGGCTGAGTCTGGAATCTCTGCAGACATCCAAGTTTCTGTTCTGAAGATAATGCAGCAGTCTCTTGTCTCTCGTTGGAAAGAGGTCTGTGCTCTCAACTCGCAGAGCTTGTTGTCCAGAGATTGAACGTTTGCCAGTAGAATACTGGGTAATGGGGGTCGATTTGCATGACGTCTTACTCTGATGAGAACGCCGGCTCCTTTCCCCTTTTCCTTCTGCGTTTCCAGCAGACAAAGGGCTCCACTGGCATGTCTGTAAACAGCAGGTTGGCATTGAGGAATTTGAAGTCCGGTTTTCGGTGTGCTATTGCAGAACAAATGTCCAAAAAAAGCATCTGTCCTATACAATAAGGCAGACAACATTCAAGACAAAAAAACTAAAAACTGTAAACAAAACAAACAAAAAAATGCAGTGTTGTGTCGGAGCTTACAACGCAGCAGCCATACTCGGCGCCATCTTGAGTCCCATTTATATAAATAAACTTTTATTTTGAAAAGTTTGTTTCCTGTTTCATGTCATGTGTTCCTAGTCATGTGATGTCCTGTTTTCCCTCCATGTTCATTTGTCTTGTTTTCATTGGTCTATTGTTTAATTATTTTGTTTAGTGTTCTGATTGTTCATTGGTTTATGGTTCCCCATGTCTAGTATTTAAGCCCTCGTGTTTACCATTGTCCTTGGTCAAGTATTGAATGTGAATGTAACTTTGTTGTTTGTTTTAGTCAAGTTTATGTCAAGTCAGGTTTATGTCTAGTCTAGTCAAGTTCATGTTCATGTTTATGTTTATGCTTATGTTTCATGTTTGTAGTCAGGATTTTTTGGGATTCCACGTTTGAGAAATAAACTGCACTTGGGTTCACACTTCATCATCATCTCTTCGTCTGCCTGTTGACAGCAACATTCCACTCCTCAGCCAAAGAGCAAATTCCAATCGAAAGTGATCATCCCTATGCCCTACTCTCTGAGAAGGATATAGCTCTTGATGTGGGCACTCTGAAGGGAGCATGGCATTACTGTATGAATGCACACTTCACTAAAAGTCTT
This sequence comes from Xyrauchen texanus, assembly GCF_025860055.1. NCBI lineage: Eukaryota > Metazoa > Chordata > Actinopteri > Cypriniformes > Catostomidae > Xyrauchen > Xyrauchen texanus. The sequence continues at coordinate 32,068,664 of NC_068291.1, read as the reverse complement.
GTGGAAGAGGCCTTCATGAAAAAAATACATTTTCTTACTTTCCTTTGGAACGACCCTCAAGAGGCGTTTCCTACCCACAATGCCCTTCAAGGGTGCAAAAAACACAAAAGTGTGGACTTGGTGGAGGACCACTAAACCTTAGGGTGTCAATTGGGACAGGATCCAGAACTGGAAAGTTGAAGATAGGCATAAGTTTGATAATTTAGGGTGTAGGGCCAAGTGTTTTGGCACTACAATATAGGTTTTTTGTGGTTAATGACTATAGAGGAATTTGAGCCACTTGTGTTTAGTTGGAGGACTCTAACTAGAATATTTATGCATGTCTGTGTATATTTGTTAGTGCGTTAATCTTTGTGTTTGTGTGTGCATGTGACCATACACCGATCAGCCACAACATTAAAACCATCTGCCTAATATTGTGTAGGCCCCCCATGTGCCGCCAAAACAGCGTCAACCCGCACCTCTCCCCGCATCGCATTCTGAGACGCTTTTATTCTCACCGCAATTGTACAGAGTGGTTATCTGAGTTACCGTAGACTTTGTCAGTTCTAACCAGACTGGCCATTTTCTGTTGACCTCTCTCATCAACAAGGCATTTCCGTTCGCAGAACTGCCCCTCAATGGATATTTTTTTGTTTTTGGCACCATTGTGAGTAAATTCTAGAGACTGTTGTGCATGAAAATCCCAGGAGATCAGCAGTTACAGAACTACTCAAACCAGCCCATCTGGTACCAACATTCATCCATGCGATTATCTAATCAGCCAATTGTGTGGCAGCAGTGCTGTGCATAAAAACACGCAGATACAGGTCAGGAGCTTCAGTTAATGTTCACATCAACCATCAGAAAGGGGAAAGATTTTGAGTGTGGCATGATTGTTGAATAGAAGAGAAGTCAACAAAGAATGGCCAGACTGTTTCAAATTGACAAAGTCTACGGTTAGTCAGATAACCGCTCTGTACAATTGTGGTGAGAAGAATTTAATTTCAGAATTCTATTCTGAGATGCGGATTGGTGCTGTCTTGGCAGCACTAGGTTGACCTACACAATATTAGGCAGGTGGTTTTAATGTTGTGGCTGATCGGCGTATGTGTCGTTCAGCAGACTGATGGACTGCCCCTCTCCTCACCCTCCTCTGCTGAAAGCTCCATGGCAACGGTTTCTCCAGCTCTGTTATGATTTAGTGCCCCAAGCTCTTTTAAATACACTGTCTCTCCATTTAGACTTACCCTCCCTCTCTCTCTTTGTTTACATCATCCTTCCCTCTCACACTCTTCCTCACTTTTTTCTCCAGTGCCTTTTGTTAGCTCTTTAAGCCAATATTTTTTCTGATTCTCTGTACATTCATCATAATAAAAGCATCTTGTTTTTATTCCTTTTCTTACTGAAATCTCGGCTTGCCATTTATCTCTTTCACACTGGGCTAATCCTCTGAACCTTCCTTCTCTTCTCTCTCTTTCTTTCTTTCTTTCCCGCTTCCGGTATTTCCTGCTTCCTTCCTTGCTTACCATTTTTCTGCTTTCCTTTTTTCTTCCTTTGGTTCTTTCCCACTTCCTATCCTTCTTTTTTCATTCTTTCTTTCCTTTTCCACTTCTCTTTCTTTCTTTTACTTTCTCCCTTCCTTCTTTGCTTCATTTCCTGCTTCCTGCTTCCTCTTTCTTTTCTACGTTCCTTTCCTTTTTTCCTGCTTCTGTCTTTCTTTCCTGCTTGCTTCCCACTTTTTCAACCTTATTTCCTTTCTTTCCAACTTCCTTTTCTTTTGTATTTCTTTCATTCATTCTTTATCGCTTCCTTTTTATTTCTTTCCTTCTTTCTTTCCCACTTCTTTTCTCTTTCTTTCCTGCTTCCTTCCTTTCTTCTTTCATGCTTCCTTCCTTTCTGACAGATCTAATCTCTCTGGCCAAAGACCTCACAGCTGTGCTTTCATTATGACTCTCATCCCCACTGCAAGTGTGTATTTGTCAGCCAGAAGTACATGATGGTGGCAGAGGGGCTATAAAAGAACGCCTTTCCCATGTTGGCATTAAACACAAACATTCACAAAGGTGTGCGCACACACACACACACACACACATATATGGGCACACAAACATTAAAACAAACAAATTCATACAACATACTGCACATACACAAACAGACAGTGAAAAAAAAAGTCATATTGAGTTGCAAAGAGAGATGGCAAATAGGGAAATAAAGAACCACCCATTTCTATAAAAGAAAGAGTAGGAAATGAATAAAGTGGGAAATAAAATCACACAAACAGAGGAAAATAAATGGGAAAGACATTATTTCCCGAATGTCTTTCTATCTCTCTGACACCGAGCATGATCTTTGGCAGTGACATGGCGACAAGACATGAGAGCTGCCACATGTGTGAGGCTGCCTGTCTGTTGATTGAGGCGATGTAGAAACCTTAAAAAAAAAACTTAATTGATCATCAGCCTCTAATTTTAAGCTCATTTAATGCACATACTGTCTCATACCTTTGTCAAGAGTATGACGTCAATGTACGTTATATAAAAGTATGATTCTAATGATGGCTACTGCTTTTTTGTTTCATTCCTTTGGTCTGTCTTTTTAAAATCTTTTCTTTCTCTTGTTTCCATGACAACAATCATTAACACATGGTTATCTCATATTGTAACAAAGCAGGCCAACGCACGCTCGCACACGTGCAAACCATTAAAATGCTCACACAAAATGCCTTCCTGCCAAAACATTTTACTAATAGCTGAGGTAAATGATGCCTGTCTGAAAGGTAATTAAATATCATTTGAACATTTATAAGTAGCTTTAATTTTTGGCTGTTGGCTTCCTCTGTTTTACGCTGAGCAGATTTTGACAGGATTGACAGACAATGGGAGTCTCAAAGCAACATACCATACTACATTACTGAAGAACTGTTTATGCACTGTGAACATGGCAGTGTGAATGTTTGTGTGTTTCACCTGCTTAACGTTCACATAGCAATCCAGTAAATCACGCTATTGCAAAATTAGTATGCCAATGATTCACAAAGAGCAAGTACACATTTACACAAAAAATCAGAAGCCCAGTCAAAAATGGAGGGCCAATTATAAGTGTGCATAAAATCCTTTAATTGCAGAGGTGTGCTTGTAGGTGTTTGTGAGGGCATGTGTGTGTGTGTGTGTGGGTGGGGGAGTTTGTCCCTTGAGGGCTCAAAGATGCAATCAGCCTCCGAGCTAAAGAAGGGTAAACACTTAGGGAACCTGGGAAGCTCAGCAAGTAAAGACGCTGACTACCAACCCTGGAGTCACTAGTTCGAATCAGGAGCGTGCTGAGTGAGTCCAGTCAGGCTTCCTATGTATCCATTTGGCCCGGTTGCTAGGGTGGGTAGAGTCACATTTGGTTATCCTCCTTGTGGTCACTATTATGTTGGGCGTGTGGCGAGTTGTGCGTGGATGCTGCGAATAATAGCATGAAGCCTCCACACACACTAGGTCTCCGCAGTAATGCGCTCAACAAGCCACATGATAAGATGCGCGGATTGATGGTCTCAGACGCAGAGGCAACTGAGATTCATCCTTGACCACCTGGCGAGCCACCGCAAGGAACTAGAGCACATTGGTAATTGGTCATTCCAAATTGTGAATTAAAGGGGAGAAAAATCCAACAAAAAATAGAAGGGTAAACACTTGAAAGAATTTGTGTCAAACATCAGACTACACACACATATACTTAATAGAAATTTTAATAGACATGTTCCTTAGAAATGTGTATGTGGTGTGTTTCATAACTCTAAAAACATATTTATTTATTTTTTGTGTTGCAATGTTTCTTCTCAAATTCCCAAATAATTGCATGACTGGAGAACTTTACATTCCACATTATGCAAAACCACATATGGAGAAACACACATGCACAAATTGGTAAAGATGTATACACAAGCTTGTGCTTGGCACATAAACACACTACAGAAAACACATTCTTAAACACAACAGAAGTGTTCAAAGTCTAAACGCATCAGACACTTGACAATAACTTCCACCTCAGCATACACACATTCAAAAGATGTGCATGTTGTGATGAATGCATGACTGTTTACACATCCTCCCTTCTATTACAAACGCACTCATACACACACAAATCTCCATATACCATTTACCTTAATTATAGAATAACATTTTTAAATAGCTTCTGTCAGAAAAGGCCTGTCGACCTATTGACCTAAACCACACCCTCGAATAACCAACCTCTGACAGCATACCAACAATATTGAAACAAAACATGCCTTAGGGTTAAACACGCACACATAGGCGCTGCACACGTACACACAAATGATCAAAAATATTTTGGTATTACATAAAGAAACTGACCTTTTCTTTTTTAAATAAATAACAAATTTGAAAATAAACAGAAAATAAATTCTAGGCTATTTCAAAATGTAATATGTCTTTAAGATATTTGTCCTAAAAGTATGTTGTGATTGACAGTCAACACAAATGATAGAGTAATTGCTTTGGGAAAACCTCTTCAAATCAATACAAAAATCTTAAAGCAATCATAAACCAATAGATCCAAAACCAAAACCTGAGGTGCACCTTTCCTATTGACTTTTCCAGCTCTCCGTGGGTTTAAAACATCTCAGACAGCTTCATCAATCCATCATGAGCTCTTGAGCCAACAAAAGCCAAGATCACAATAAAAGAAGTTATTGCAATCATATCTTACCTTTTTCCCTTTCTTCTTGCGATGTATTGGTTTGGAGCTACTTTTCTCTTTGGCTTCTTCACTCATGTTGGGAACGCTGATCTGATCAGACTCCCTGAGCTATTCTCCTTATTCCAACATCCACTCCGATCAACATGGAACAGGTAGAGAAGTCCATTAAAGATCCACTGATGGTGTCTGTTTATGGAAAAGATGCTGAGAGGCACATGCACACGCTCTCTCGTGTGAACTCTCTCCCTCTGTGTTCCAGAAGACTTGCCTTCCTCTGTGTTCCCCAGAAAGGGTGTGGAAAGATTGAGAGAGAGACAGAGAGAGACAGAGAGAGTGAGAGGAGGAGGGAAAACAGAAAGAGAGAGAGAAGCAGAGAGAAATTAAACATTGATGGACAGACAGTTAGTTAAGAGGAGAAAAAGAAGATAATCAGAGGTTTCAAGGTTTCATAATCCTGTTGAATTTCCTACCTGCTTTGATCTGTTAAACACGCCCACATAGTCTGCTCCTAATAATCATAAAGACAGAGAAAGTGAGACAGAGAGAAAGAGACAGAGAAGAGAGAGACAACATTAAATACGAGTGAAGCAAAATGGGGGAGTTTAGAGTAAAAAAAGTCAAATGAAAAGGAGAACAATGTCTACGAAACATGAGTGACACTAAAGAGTAGACAGTCAAGAGATATATATTCAGATTGCTGCCAATACGCTGCTTATATGCGCTCTGAGAATGTCTGTGTGCTTTCAACTGTGCACTGAGAGAAATAATAAATGTGACACCGAGACTCTGTGGTGTGTGTGTGCATGTGAGTGTGTAAAAGTGTGTGTATGTGCAGGGCTGTACCAGCATGCATCAGGTCCTTCCAGAAAAGGAAGACTCCAAGCACCGTGCCAACAGATCAGCTTACTAACAGAGAGAGAGTGAGGGAACAGAGAGTGAGAGAGACATTAGAAGCATTTGTATAGTAGAACATAAACTGTTATTTTTACTTTTATTATTTGATCAAATTATTAATATCGTCTCAATTGTGTGTTTGTGTATAACATGCGTATGCATGCATAGATTATTTTACTAATGCTTAAGCAATGTAAAGCTTTTTACCACACCAAGAAAGCTGTTTGAATATGAATCTGAGAGAAAGACTGAGGCACATTGAGAAAAAAAACACACACACACACACACACACACACACTTTCTTAATCAGTATTTTGTCTTGTTTTCCAGTAAAAAATAAAAACTATCATAAGCATAAATCAGAAAAACGAGTGGTTTATGCTTTAAAAACTCCAATGGGGGAAGAAAAATCTTCTAAATTTAAGCTATGTTCCCTGAAATCAAGTCTATATCTTTAAGTCTCTTTATCTTGTTTATATATGTTTTCATATTTTTACTGGAAGACAAAAAAAAGACCACACCCAATAATACACCTCCAAGAGCCACAACATTAATTTTACACCCTCACTTTGAACCATTTTTAATGATTGTTCATTTTTAAATAGCAGATATGCAATATGGACACATAGACTGCTGCCTCTAGCATGTGAAGCCAAATAATCTGTAACATTACAGGTGCAACTCTCAGAATTCCTTTTGTGTGGTTTTCTGCTCATATCCACATCCTGCTAACCAACAGGTCTCTTCATTCCAAGCATGAAGCGAATATTCAAGAATGGGGGAAACACAGGTACAATTTGTCATTAAAAGATCCATATTGACTGACCATAGATCTGAAAATGGGGTTAATGGGGGTTAGCGCCATATTTTGTTATTTTATCCTCCTCTTAGAACAACATGCAATATTGTTAGATATCTCGCATGTCTCTTCTCAGAGGGTTTTTGTTATAATGCTTTTCAGGGTAAAATCTGAGAACGCACAGACCTGCCAGCCCTATAACCAGCTCATTATCATCCTTCCCCTTCCTCTCCGTTTGGATAAAAGATTTAAAGAAAGAGTCATCAACACAGAGCGATGAATACAGGGACAGAGAGGAGAAAGGGAGAGGGAGGAGGGAAACTAAAGGAGAGTTAGTGAGTGTGAAGAGGGAAGGGAGGAATGAGGGGATGAGGACAGAAAGAGAGACAGACAGTAATCTGGTCACAGAATGCTGGGCTTGGCCAATCAAAAGCTTCTATTACTATACAGTACATCACTGACAACACACACACAAATGCTCCACCCACAGTTACACACACATAAATGATCACCACCATCCAACAAAGATGCTCTGCATAGTCTCTCATGTCGTCTTCGTCTCTTGAGTCGATGAGCATTGGTCAGTGATTTTGTGTGTCACTGTGACAGTGAATAATGATTCAAATACATGCTTTTGTCTGCAGCTATGTGTGTGTCTGTTTTTGATGTAGCCTACACAAGCTTTTGTGCTGGGACGTGAGGGACTACCTCTAGTCAGCAGTGATCAATTTTGTTCCCAGCCAGCCAGGCAGCCACACATACACACTCAGTGCCTCTTCGTTCTGCCCTCTGGTGGTTAGCATCATAAATAATGAGTGTTCTTTGAGACTGTGGTCCTACACTGGTTCTGCGATCTGCTTTCTGTAAGCTGTTGAAGAACTTGAAACAGCTTCCAAGGCTGTCGTACCTATACTTGGAGAACACAAAAGTATGAGCAGACACATTGAGCTACAGTGCTGGATAGTAATTTATTACATGTAATCAGATTACAAAAACCAAGCACTATTAATTATATTACATACAATTTTAAAATACTCATAACCAGATTACAATTAATTTGATCAATTACATGATCCCTCCATTTCTTCGTTCTAAATCAGCCTACAGCTGATAAATGTTCGGTTGTCTTCGAGAGTTTTCGAATTAGGGTGGAATTGCACACAGACCTTATAGCACCAATGGCTAGCACCATTTACACTGAAGATGGAGTGTTAATCCACACATAAATGCCGAACCAATTGCAGTTTTAGTTTCACAAACTGCTTTTGTAGTCACCTTCAAAAATTGACATTAACCTCCTGTGACTGCTGTGTGCATTTTCCATTTCCCTTTTTGATTTGTTACTTGTAGTACCTAATAAACAAGCAACAAAAAAAAAATTGTGCATAGTTTTCCTAAAAATCTATGTCCGCATATGTGGACAGCAAAACTACGTTGTGAAATTTTAAATAACACTTAGCTACAGAATTTTTACATGTACAGATTTTTACATAAAATTTCCAGGAGTGTTGGTTATTCTGAATCTGTGTACTGATTACCATTGTCCCATGTCTTCCATGTTGAGTGGTCCAAACATAACCACTTTTGGTTGGATTTTAGGATTAAATGCACTTAACTGCATAGAGAGTTAAAGGATGCTTCCTTGTTACCAATTTAGTGAATGACTTAACCTCCAGTGTGCTGTCACTGGTCTCAGAACAGTTTGATATGCACCTTATTTTCATCCTAACTCCATATAAAGCCTCTGAAATAAAATTTTTTCAGCTTTTGAATGAACCCATTTTTTTGGGTTCAAGGACTGCGTGCGAGAAGTAAAAAAAAAATATTGGCGCCATGTGGTCAAGCCATGTGGCTGTGCCGATGACATTTTGCATCATATTCTGTCCGTGGAGCGATTAACAATGCGCACACCAGAAGTATACTTTTGCCTTAATCTGTTAATGCCAAAGTTGTCAAAGAACATTAATTGCCTTTTATTTCACTCAGAGACAGACACACATAAACAAGTTAAACCACTGATCCATTAAGTAGGTTTTCTTTTAATGCATTTACCATTGTCAAAATGGTACAAATTTCTTACTCAAAGCATGTGATACAAAATAAACAAGAATTAATCCAAAAGTAATCAAATTAGATTACTTTAAAATGTAATCCAGGAGATTACATTACTGACTACAATTTCAGTAATATTGTGACGAGACATGAGGATCTAAACCCAGCTTTTAATGAAACAAAAGATAAGAGGTACCTTAGAATAAAAAGGGAAAAAAACACAGGGAACCAGGCACAGAAAATGACAACACATGTGAAGACTGACAAAGGAACCACAGAAAATAAGAGAACGAGGAACACATGGAAAACAATCAGGGGAAAACCAATCATGAAAGAAAACTACAAAAGGACTAAAAAACACTAAAGAATCTCAAAATAAAGGTCTAAACAAAAAACGGAATATGTGACAGAGCCGCCCCCCTTAAGGAGCGTATTCCAGATGCTCAACAAAAAATGAGAAACAGGCAGTTCAAGGGGAGCAAAAGGAACAAGGCAAAGTCAGGGAGGATTGAGACCAAGGCGGAGCCGGAGGGATGGAGAGTGAGGGCCAGGCTGCAGGCTCAGAGGACCAAGCTAGAGCCAGAGGTTCAGAGGGCTGAGGTGGACCTGGAGACCAGAGAAGATCAGGCGGACAACCAGGAGACCAAGGATACTGGAGCAGATCAGACGGAGCTGTGGGAGGCTTGATGGGCTGGGCTGAGCTGTGGAAGGTGGAGCCATGGGAGGCTCGAGGCTAAGGCGTGGGCAAGGGAGCAGAAGATTCAGGTTTTGGCCCAGGTTCCCACCATAATCCACTGTGTAAAGGGATCTGCAAAGTTCTAGAGCCTTCTCCACATATTCGCGGAGTGTCCAGTGAGGATCAGTCAGAGGCATCAGTACACTATTCCAACCGGTCAAGAAGAAAACCACCAGAGAGCAGTCTGGATAATTTAAAAACTCACGGATGTGATCCTCAACTAGATGGTCCCCTTGCTTCAGAAGCAGCTAGATCCATTTTAGGTCAGTCTATCTGTGACGAGGCAGGTGAGGAATGAAGATCTAAATGCAGCTTTTAATGAAACAAAAGATAAACAATGTAACTCAGAATGAAAGGAACCAGGTGTGGAACATGACAACACATGTGAAGGCTGACAAAGAAACCAGGGCAAACAAGGGAACAAGGAACACCTGGGGAAAAAATCAGGGGGAACCATTCATGAAAGAAAACTACAAAGGACTTCAAAACTAACAGGAAAAATGAACAGGGAACTATAATTTCAAAATAAAAGTCTAAGCAAAAAAACAGGGAATACGTGACACCAGTATGCAATCAGTACCAGATTACAATTAACAATTAATCCAGCACTTCAAGTGTACAATTTTTTAGGTGAAGTGAAGCTGTTTCTTGGGCTCCATTCACAGACCTCCCATATGTGGTCTGTTAAAATTCTAAGATATAAACACATCTGTGACCTCAAATCTCCATCTCACACTCTTTAGCAGTGCAAATTTAAAGCTGCTTTGTGCGATTTGTTCAATGTTGCAATATTTCTTCTACCTTAGCATAGTAATTAAGATGATGATTATCCAGGAGCATGTACTTGGCTAAACTATTTCACACTATTTCTTAACGTATATCGGGCCTATAAGAGTGTATCTGGTGAAATGTGAAGAAGAACGTGATCAAACCTGGCATGTGAACGTTTGTAGATATTTACTATTTAAGATGTCTCTTTTGAATCTTGATGCAACAAATTACAGGGTATAATTCCCAACAGCAAATACACCATATAATTAATGAGCATGTGAGGTGATTTATTATGTTGTTGAAATGAGTGGTATAGCAACATTCTAGCTGTCGGTTACAGTATGAAAGATGACAGTCTACCAAACAGGTTCCAATGATAAATTATTTTATATTATAAACAATAAAACAAACCTGTAATGTAGCTTTTTTAAGGCTTCTATGAATTCTGTCATAATATACTCAGGTGAATGTTATATCTGTCTTTTGTGGAACACAAAAGATGATGTTTGGCAGGATATTAGGGACTGACAGCCTCACTCCCCTGGGTCTGAAATACGATGCAGGGCTGCCGGTATTGCACACAATTTTAATCATACCCGAATGTTCCACACTCATAACGCACACTTTTATTCACTTTAACTTGTAGCTGACGAGAAGTAAACCAATCCATTTAGATAATCAAATCAATAATCTTCCAGAATCTGCGTGAGTTAATTTTACTTTAAGCTTTACTGTGTCTTTCTCTTTTTCTTTCTCTCGTTCAGCTGTCATCAGCTCATTTAAAGCTTGAGTTCAGTGTGAGTGTGTGCAGTGAGAAAAAAGTGCATATTTACTGAACTTAAGGTGTTATAGATGTATAAACCTTAATAAACCTGTCGATTCTACTTTCAAATGCCGCTATACTGTGTCTTTGTAAGCAGGTGATGGATAAAACTATAGTCCCTGTTTATAATAAACGAGGGCGAGGCTGTCTACATTGCAAGCGCACAATGTTGTTGCGGTCAAGTTTTGCCTTGTGATATCATGGCACTCCCTAATAATAAATCATTTTTGACAAGGAAGGCAGAAATAGCAAAAATGCTTTGTGTAATGCTGCTGTACCAGAACTACACAGCTGCAGGGTGAAGAGAAACGCTTAAACACCTGTTACATCTCTCATCTCCATCTCTCTAGAGCTCCATCTGAGGTATGCAAATATTTTCTCAGCAATGTGAATCATTCAATTTTATGTAATAATATACATAAATAATAATATGATACTTTATTACTATTATGATACTAATATGATACTATTAATTCTATAATATAAATAAAATACATCTACACTTTGTTTGGAGTCCACCTGTGGCAAATTCAATTAATAAGACTTGATTAGGAAAGGCACACACCTGTCTATATACGTAAGGTCTCGCAACAAAAAATGCATACAGAGCAAAAACCAAGCCATGAGGTAAAATATACATATACATATACATACACACTGGCGGCCAAAGTTTGGAGTAATGTACAGAGTTTGCTCTTATGGAAAGAAATGGGTACTTTTATTCACCAAAGTGTCATTCAACTGATCATAATTTATAGTCAGGACATTAATAATATGAAAAATTACTATTACAATTTGAAAAACAATTTTCAGAACTTCATAAACTACAAAGTGTTCTCATCAAAAATCCTCCATCTGCAGCAATGACAGCTTTGCAGATCCTCGGCATTCTAGCTGTCAGTTTGTCCAGATACTCCTGAAGCACTTGCCATAGATGTGGCTGTCTTGTTGGGCACTTCTCACACACATTACAGTCTAGCTGATCACACAAAAGCTCAATGGGGTTAAGATCCATAACACTCTTTTCCAATTATCTGTTGTCCAATGTCTGTGTTTCCAACCTTTTCTTTTTGTTTTTCAGTTTCAAAGGTGCCTTTTTCTTTTCAATTTTTCCCAAAACGCCTGCAGTCTTCTCTTTACTGTTGCACATGAAACTGGTCTTTAATATACATATTATCTGATTTCAATATACATCATAACTGAGCAGCAAGGTTCTCTCTCATGATTTCATCTGTTAACATTTTTAATGCATTTTTTCAACACTAAATTACCATTTTTAATGTTACCGGTGAGAAATGACTTGAACTGTGAAAGGAAATCCTGTCATACTTACCCTCATGTTGATCCTATATTTTCTTCTGTGGAACTAAAAAGGAGATGTTAGGGAGTATGTTAGTTTCAGTCACCATTAATTTTCATTGAATAGGAACATTAGGCCGTGACAGGGAACGATGACTGACATTCAGCCTAAATTCTCCTTTTCTGTTCCTCAGAAGAGGGCTTGAGGATGAGAAATTATAACAGAAATTTAATTTTTGGGTGAACTGCCCTTTTGTTCAAGTATTTGTTAAAGGTATCTACCAAGAACAACAACATAAATATAAGTCAGCACATAATTGCATCACCTGTTGCTGGAAAACAAGTGGCTGAAGGCCAAAATGTAGGTTATGTGCTTTTAAAATAAATACTTCTGAGACAAAAAAAAAATTAAGAATTGAGAAAAGTAGCCCCCTGTGACATTTTGGTGCGATGCTAGTAGAGCTTATAATTCTTCAATATTTTTAAAATGTCCAAAAAGCAGTAACGAAACAACACATGTCAGTCTTGGGTTGTACTGTGATGTCCTTTTGCTTCTCTCTATATCCCAATCCCATTGACCTCCAGGGAAAAAGTAAGAGTGTGACAGAGAGAGGGAGTGTGAGTGTGGGAGAGAGACAGCACAACCAAAGACACTGAAAAAAAGAAGGTGCGCGGCTAAGCTGTTCTTACTGTGTGAAAAGACAGACCATCAGATGGCCATCAGACTAAACTCCTGTCTGTTATTCAGTGATGTTGACACAGCCAAGTCAGAAGTGCACACATTAAATGTGCTCTCACATAGCTTGTGCTATGGCTGACAGAGCTCTGTTGACATAAAACCTTCATTTAGACAGTCTAATTCTGCTCACATCTATTTTATACGAACATAAGGAAGCTTTGCAGTATGTAAATGTATCATGAATTTCAGCCCACTAAGTTTAGCCACCTGGGCATCCCAATCAACAGTTGCCGTGACAACATGACTAATCCCAGAAGTGAGACTCTGTTCTGTTATTTATTGGGATTAGAGTCAGGAGAAATATGACTAATATATCCAAAACACTGACAGAATTTGGTGTCAGATTTAATTTCATTACCTATATTCAATTGTACAAAACCATGAGAGCTAATTTGTCCTGAAAAGGTCCTATAATATTTCTTTATAGTTTGAGATAACTACATAAATTAGACAGGATGACAATATGTAGTTAAACAGGAAACATTAATTTGCATCATGGTATATTAGGACAGAGAGAAATCAGCCTCTCTGTTCTATCTCGAGCAATGGAGGTCAAAGCAAATTTGCTCAGCTGCTTTAAGCAGCACAGTGCCACAACAGAGAAGCCTACACAATAATACTGCTTGCCAGCTGTACATACTAGCTCAAATAACACTTGCAAAAGGCAGCACAGAAGCTGCATCTGAATCAGAATAAAAGTGCATTTACACAGACTGACAGCTTTAGCATTTAGTCATTATTGATTTGTACACATGGTACCTTGAATAAATGTTAATGATAACCACATTTTTATTGACTTCTGAACTGCTAAATTTGACTCACATGCACAGTTCTCAAGGTAAGGTGGGAAAACAAATCTTGGCGCACATAACTTCATAGCCTAAAACACAAATTTAAAGTGTACATGAATGTTCTTTTACATTTCCAAGTGGAGACACAACACAAACAGTAGGTTCTCCTAGTGACTTTGATTCAGTTTTGCAAATCGATTCGTGAAAAGATTCAATTCAAATAATTAATTTGAAAATCGGCCATCACTAACACATGTTCATTTTCTCTTAAAAATGTAGTGAAGTAAAAGTGAAAGTTAATAGAAATATTGATTCCAAATCTGTTCTTATAGCAATATTCCGGATTCAATACAAGCTAAGCTCAATCAACAGCATTTGTGGCATATTGTTACTTTATTTTGTGGTAAGGTGAGGCACTTACAATGTAAGTGAATGGGGCCAATTTTTGTAGGGGTTAAAGGCAGAAATTTAAGCTTATAATTTTATAAAAGCACTTACATTACATCTTCTGTTAAAACTCATGTATTATTTGAGCTGTTAAGTTGTTTAAATTGTCATTTTTGCAGTCATTTCAGGGTTAGCGAAGTTGTAAAATTGGCTATAAATTTACAGAGGAAAGGTTTATCATACTAAAATCATGTTTACACACATATTGTTTATATTGTTTATTGTGACTTGTACTTTTAAAACAGTGAGTATTTTATCAATTATGGATTGACCCCATTCACTTCCATTATAAGCACCTCAATGCAACCCAGATTTTTGCTTTTTTTAAAGAAAAGGCTGTGCCACAAATACTGTTAATTGGGATTTACTTGTTTTGAACCCAGAATATTCCTTTAAGTATAGTAATAAAGTATTTGTAATTTGTTACTATATACCTCTGGTCACCATTCAGTTTCATTGCATCTTTTTTCAATACAGTGAAAGTGAATGTAACTGAGGCTGTTCCTAATAATTTCCCTAATATCCCCTTTTGTGTTCCACAGAAGAAAATAAGTCACATGGATTCGGAATGACATAAGGGTGAGTAAATGATGACGGAATTTTCATTTTGGGTTGAAAGAACCCCTTAATGTTGCAGCATAAATATATTTGCACAGGAATTGCAGAAATAATGTTGTGAAATTCATGCTTTAAATTGTGATTATAGAAACAAATTAAATGAATAAAAACATGAAATTATAAAATATATGCTGTAGGCTACTCTACAACTTTGATACTAGAGGTTAAGGAGGGTCAGAGTTGGTATATTTTAGTATGGCTTTTATGAAGCATGGTAATAGAAAAGTTACAAAAGTTATAGAAGTCCCCAAACCCATTTTCTCTCTTGTGATCTGGAATACTGCTCTTGAGCAACTGCGCCAGAGCTTTGGGTATGCCTGTGCTGGCCACTTTTTTCTTGGGAATGTCTGTGATTAGATTTAGCTTATTTCACCTCTTCTCTGTGACTGTGGGTATCTAGAGCTTATTTCCCGAAGTGACTGTCTGGCTCTGCCTCAGTGCTCAAGAGCCCCATCTGCTCGAATACAAACACACACTTAAGAGTATCTCTCAAATACACACACATACATTTTCTATTACATCCTGTTATGTACTCGCTCTTAGGTACATGTTCACAAATAATTTCTATATCACACTGTCAGGGACAAATTCACTAACAGCTGCGCCACTTCTGTGCATGGTATTTCAATGCAAAAACTTGCATCTCATTCACTAACCACACGCAATCCATTATGATCAGGCGCTCGATGCACAGAAATAGTACTGCAGTGAGTACTACTGTGAGTAGTTAAATGAGACTGTCACGAATGTAAGGCAATGAAGGCAGACGAAGGTTGAGGATCCAAATGCAGCTTACTTTATTACTAACAAAATACTAAAAAAAGCCCTCAATGGGGAAATAAACAAGAACAGAGAACTCAGGCAGGGAACACAGACCAGGCTAACTACATTCACAAACATTCAACAATAGACCAGGACTGAACCAAAAACCGGGGTATAAATACATGAACAAGGGACAAAGGGACCAATGAACAAACAGAACTCAAAACAAGATAACAAGATGATAACAGAAGCAAATGGCAAACTAATGAGGACAGGTGAAAACAATGACAGAAAACACGAACGCTAACAAGACTGTGGAGCTACAAAAGGGACAACAGTGAAAACTATGGAATAACAAAAGGGACAAAAATGGAAAACAAAGGGGCAACGGTAAAACAAGACAAGGTCATACATAACAGAGACATTGTCATTCTTTTCATAATACTCTGCTATTTGAAGACTAGCAACTGGAGGGCTTATTTTATTGTTTGTTGGCATTACATTGTCATGGAAACGAAGTTGTAAAATTGGCTATAACTTTACCCAAAAAAGGTTAGTAATTGATTTTTCACACTAAAATCATGTTAACAGGAATATTGTTTATGTTTTGTGGCTATACTTTTGAAACAGTGAGTATTTTAACGTTTACGGATTGGCCCCATTTACTTCCATTGTAAGTGCCTCACTGTAACCTCACCATTTTTGGATGATGCCGAAACCGATTTTACCAAAAAACTATTGGTTGATACCAATGCCGATACACTGTTTTGCTCAGTAATTAAGTTTTTAAAATGTACAAAGAGGTAAAACAGATTTTGTTCTAACAATAAATCAATTACATCAAACATTGATTGGATCTATTGAGCATTTGACAGGACACATTTTTAAAGAGAGCCATGAAGAAAGGTAAATAGAAGATAAAAAGGAATTGGAAAATAACTAAATACCATAGCATGATTATTGATGTGAAAAATGTTGTACTTCTAAAAACATTTGTGCACTTCTGTTTTTTCAGTTCAAAACAACAGAACTCACATTTTACATGTTTGTACTGTATATAATAGAACATCACAAATTCATGTTATGCACATATTGGTCAATTCCACAGAAATGTCAATCACATATCATGAAAACAAAGTTACCAAAGGAACAACTTGGCCCTTTTAAGTTCTATCCTGGTGTGATGGATAATGGAAAATTCTGTCCAGACCGCTAGAGAGCGCCGCTTGCTTACACAGTGCTGACTGAAGCACTGATTGCTGTCTATTTTTAAACACAGTCTGATCATATTGACCATATTGCGATTTCAGTATTAACTCAAAAATTGTGTAGCCTCATGCTGCCTTGAAATGCACCTTGGAAGCTCATACCTCTGAGTTGGGCATTCGTTACAATGACATGTCACGCATCCAAGTGGGAAACAAAATATGGAAGAAGCCAAACTTTATCAGTTACTAAATGAACGATGGCAAAAGCTATTTATTCTAAATAAACATTAGTGAATAAACCTACACCACTTATAAACAACATATATGATTTAGTAATGCATTATATCTAACTGTAAAGGGATAAAGGAAAAGGACTAAATAAAGATAAAGAGCTAAAACCCAAAGACACAAACACACACATAGGATGGACAGCTGCCCATAAACGCTCTCTCTCTGTCACATCACCATCCGCAGTCAGCCTTTATCCCTCTCAGAGGCTTGATTAGCCTGATAAGGGGCCAGGTGTGTAAAATGATGACCCGGCCCCGCCCTCCGCCCTGTCACACTAACATATTAGTAATGAATTTGCGTAAAACAAACCACGAAGGGTGAGTCATTAAGTGAGTCAAGAGTTGACTGTCATATAAAACAAAAAATATGAATGAAATAAATTACAGAAGTTTAAATAATTTAGCAAAATCATTATTTCCTATTATCTTTCATGTTGACAAGCCCCTTCCAATGTCCCAACTCGGAAACTCGTGTATCATCTAGAATTCTGAGTTTCCCACTCGTTAATACAACTTTGCGTGGTCATTCATGTGCTCGGAACTTGTAATTGCGATATTTGCGATGCCACTTGAAAGGGAAAATGAATGGATATCACACTAGAAGTAGAATTTTGCTGGTTTCAAAGCGTTTTGGATGGTTTTGCCTCATCATGTGTAGTAAGTGCCACTTTCTGTAGTTATCATTATTTCTGAATTGTGCATTTTAATGCAAATAGTTTATTCAAAATGTGTTGATAATAAATTATAAATGAACCATCTTGTTTTCATATCCCCATTTTCATGCTTAAAACCGATTTGCAGATGGTTTTAATTTGGTCAATAATTGGCCGATAAATATCAGCTGCCGATACATCGATGCATCCTTAGCGGTAATCTATATTATGCCAAAAATGCTGTCAATTGAGCTTAACTTGTATTAAACCCGGACAGGCCCTGCATCCATTGCATACTGTCGGAGTATGTACTGTAGTTGATTAAGGAAGCATTTCTCGGCTGCTAAAACAGTTTGTTCTTTAGGTATGCATGCAAATAGTATGAATAGATTCTGCAAGGGTATTGACCCGTGACCCTAATATATGATGCAATAATAGCCTAACAACCATGAAAATAATCTACTCTGGTTTTGTTAATCAAGCACAATTTACAACACTTGCAGTTAAAAAGAGACATCCCACTCATAGTTCAATGGAATTCTTTTAATTAGTAAAGGGACCATCGAGCTGCGTTTCAGAATCTTGCCAGAAATAGTAGATACTCCAGGTATTTCTCACTTAATGTTTTATGAATACTGAGGATTCAGACATACTACTTCATTGGCATACTGTTTTTGCCATATTATATAGTAGGAAAGTATTGATATTCGGATGCAGCAAAAGATTGGCCAATTTAATAGTATAAGAGAGAGAGAGAGATAGATAGATAGATAGATAGATAGATAGATAGATAGATAGATAGATAGATAGATAGATAGATAGATAGATAGATAGATAGATAGATAGATAGATAGATAGATAGAAAGAAGACATAATCACAAGCCCTGTTAGTACTTACATCCACCTGTCAAACCATGTTGCTACGGTGATCACTCCATTACCCCATCACCATGGTTACACTCTCTTTCCAGCCCACTTGCATCCTTTTGGGAACCTGTGAATGATGTGTGATTCTCCCTTAATGCCATCAGCCTGGAAGAAAGTGAGAGAGCAGACAGTCACATAAAGTGTGTCAGGGAGAACAAGAGATAGATCTTAGCTCCTTTGGAACATCTGATGCAGCAAGAAACAGGGCAAAATAGACAGAAACCAGTGACTGTGCTTTTGTATTTTCAGGAAAAGAGATGTCATTGGTAACCGTGGCAACAAGCATCACTAATAGACAGCTCCTTTTAGTTTCCCTGGCTTACAACAGAACTGCCGCTCACACAGACTTGGTATTTTCCTGTTTTAGTATCAATTTTGCCAATCTTTAACATGATATTTCACTTTGAAATAATAGGTATTTGAATTCATTTTTCAAAACAACATAGAACCTCAGACTATACAGTGTAGGGCTGGGCAAAAAATATATATATTTTCTATTACCTTTTTGTATTTATTTATTTTGGAAAAATGCTATATTGATTCTCAAAATGGAAAAAAAATATTTTACTCTATGCGCAACCCTCCACTACAATGAGAGGTAATTACTTGCATTTACAACCAAATTCCGCACTATGCAATTAAAAATTTATATATTTGGCAACTGGCTGGTAAATGTTTAGATTTCACTCTCCAGTAATTGTGCAGTATATTAAAATAACCATTTAATTGTAATCAGCCATAGAATAGATTAGATAGAGTCAGTGGCGGACTGGGAAGAGAAACTGGTCCTTTTCTGCATATCGCGGCACTGTTTTGCGGCCCTCTTCAGCCAGTCGTGGCAAACACTGATGAAAAACAAATAAAATATCATTAGTAAAATGTATCTTTTCATAATGTACCCAGTTAGAAGGTCACCTTTATAATAAACTGCAGAAATTAGCCGGGAGAGAACTTATTTCATATGTAAGCAAAAGGGATATTAAAACTGAACAATATCCATATTAATCGATATTGAATCGAAATGAGATCTTGTGAATCGTAATCGAATCGGGAAATCTGTATTGATACCCAGACTTTTTTGGGTGAGAAACAGTTCAATATTTAAATCTTTTTTTAACTAAAAATCTCCACTTTCACTTTCATTTCCATAATGTGAAAAAAAGATTCAGAATAGTAAAAAAGTCTTCAAAATGTATCTGTTTCTGACCCACTCTATCATATCGCTTCTAAAGGCATATACAGTATTAAACTACTGGAGTTGTATGGAATACTTGTATGCTGTCTTTATGTGGTTTTTAGAGTTTCAAAGTTTTGGCCACAATTCACTTGCATTGTATTGACCTACAGAGCAGAAATATTCTTCTTTAAAATTTTGTTTGTGTTCAGCAGAAGAAAGAAAGTCATACACATCTAGGATGGCATGAGGGTGAGTAAATGATGAGAGAATGTTCATTTTTGTGTGATCTATCGCTTGAAGGCTGTGGCAATATTGGTTCTTTTTACATAACGCTACAACTGTCAAGTCAGAGCTTTCATAGAATTCTGAGTTTACAACTATTTATGAGTTCTTCTAAGATGTGTTATTTACAAGTTGGTATCTCGTAAACATGGTAATTCTGACAAGATGCAAATGCACCATTAATCTCATCAATGAAATTACTGGCAAAAAATTTTTTGTTTAGTTCCTCATAAACATGACTGTGACCTCTGTGCTGGAAGGCAATCTTTCACCACACTTTGCATGCTATTAGCTTAAGTATTTTTTCATAATCATTGTCGAAACACAGAAACCTGCTATCTCAGCCATTCTGCTCTCTTTTAGCAGGCTAATTAAATCCTCAATAATTCATCATAAACATGAGGTGTAAAATGAGTGCAGAAATTATAAAGCTGGCCAACTGTAAGTAGGCGGAGATGTGCTTTGAGAGAAGGTGTGGGAGGTCAGTGTGAGAGCCCTAACAAAGCCTTCCCAATCTGCTGATCCAGAGCTAATTCTACACAACTACCTTTCAGCTCAGAACAACCTAATAATGCACCATGTGTGTGAGTGTGCATGACAAAGGGCAGGTAGATAATACAGAGAGGCTAGGACGGCTGACCACAGCAGAAGACAAAACTAAATCCATTACTCTGCTCAGTCAGAGAAAGGGAGATGGAGAGGAATGGAGGGAGAGAGTCAGCTAAAGCCTGATTAATGTGTGCCAGCCGAATGTGTTTGGTCAGGTCAGAGAATAGGGGTTAAGGCCTACAGACATACACACAGACAGACAAATGTTTAGCAGGAAGAAATTAACAAAAAGAAAAACAGATAACAATGTTGTCTCGCTCACACACAATTTCTAAATCCGTACACACACATTGGAGGGAAACACAAATACATGCGACAAACCCTGAGCCCACATATGCTGCATGCTATAGGATTACTCATGAAGAAATGGCCTTTATAAGAGAGGAAGAGTGAAAGTATGTGTTGATAGAGGTGTTGAAAAGACATCCGCTAAGATCTGGCACAGTCAGAACCTTCAAAGAAAACACACTTGAAAACCACAAACAACATACTCAAGCACACACTGAAATACACACTAACTGGAGAGGTTGCCCAATGACCAGAGGCACGTGTCAACACAGAGACCTTCAAATGCATTGTGAGAGAAACCAGCCTGGCAAGAAGAAACAAAACAAAAGCCGAACAACAACAACACTGATACATAGACTCAGTGGCGCCTGCAGCTGTACGTCTATACGCTGTACATGAACGCTCCGACTGACCTGAGAAATATTTACTCTCAGAATATTTCATCAATCATGAAATGTGTCCCATATTTCAGCTTGCTGTTTAAAAGAACTAGCAATGTCCAATTTGTGAATGAATCATTCTTTTGAGTCGGTTCTTTTCAGTGAATTGCCAAACGGGCTTACAAAACTGTCTGAATCGATTCGTGATTCAGAGCGCTCTCTCTCTCTCTCTCAGAATCATTTGGAGTGGTTTCTCACATAGTAAAGCAGTATATTTATGGATATATTTATGCTTATTTCAAAGTAACCAGAATTGATCCCTTTGGTGTTGTTTTTTGCACACAAAATAAAATCTCATGGGGGCGTATGCCCCTGGACCCCCTTAGATATAAGGATTATTAGGCAGTTTTCTGTGCGTACCCTCAGATTAAATGTTGCAGACACCCCTGCATAGTATAATGAATTAGTTCCAGGCATGACATGCTTTCCTCAATAGAAATGCAGCATGTTTGGGAGAGTCACACAGGTTTATTTTTGTCTGCTCTTCTATATTATGTAAGAACACCAGCTGCGGGGAGCCTTTACAACTCGTGCACACACACAAGCTAATTATGATTCTAAGGCTGCTTATTACCATGTCTAAAATCAATCTGAAGTTACAGAACTGATAAAGATTTGTTCACTTGTGTTTGACAGAACAGCTTTGTCATCATTAGTGTTTTGAGCACTTTTGGCCCTGTGAACTTTTAGAAATTAATATACTTTTCAACTTCACTAGTTTATTGTATTTGTCTACTAACCATTTTTTGTAAAAAAAAGAAAAATTATAATAATAAATTGGAAGGCTTCTATGCTTTGCTAAGTCTGATATCATGGCTAGCATTTTATGTATCCCAAGTATACACAATGAAATAACATTTTCACACTTGTTAAGTCAAATTGATTGAACAAAAAACAATCAATTATTCTACTCTCAGTTTATATTTACCTTGATTTTTACCACGCCAAATACAACGTTAGTTCCATTCACTTCTATAAAAATAAGTAGCCTAGTATTATGAGCTCAGCAAAAAATAAACTTTTTATTTTTCACGTGTCACTTAAAATTTCAAGTGTCCCTTTTTCAGGACACTGAATTTTAAAGATAATTTTGTAAAAATCCAAATAAATTAACAGATCTTTTCTGTAAAGTTTTTAAACAATGTTTTCCATGCTTGTCAAATTAACCATAAACAATTAATGAACATGCACCCGTGGAACGGTCATTAAGACACTAACAGCTTACAGCTTACAGAAGGCAATTAAGGTCACAGTTGTAAAAACTTAGGACACTAAAGAGACCTTTCTACTGATTCTGAAAAACACCAAAAGAAAGATGTCCAGGATCCCTGCTCATCTGCTTGAACATGCCTTAGGCATGCTGCATAGAGGCATGAGGACTGCAGATGTGGTCAGGGCAATAAATTGCAATGTCCATACTTTGAGACAGCACTACAGGGATACAGGAAGGACAGCTGATCTTCCTCGCAGTGGCAGACCACATGTAACAACACCTGCACAGGATTGGTACATCAAATTATTACACCTGCGGGACTGGTACAGGATGGCGCAACAACTTCCCAAGTTACACCAGGAATGCACAATCCCCCATCAGTGTTCAGACTGTCCGCAATAGGCTGAGAGAGGCTGAACTGAGGACTTGTAGGCCTGTTGTAAGGCAGGTCCTTACCAGACATCATCGGCAACACCATCGCCTATGAACACAAACCCACCTTCGCTGGACCAGACAGGAGTGCTGGTTTTGTCTCACCAGGGATGATGGTCGGACTCGCATTTTTGTCGAAGTAATGAGCGCTACACAGAGGCCTATACTCTTGAGTGGGATCGATTTGGAGGTGGAGGGTTTGTCATGGTCTGGGTGCGATGTGTCACAGCATAATTGGACAGAGCTTGTTGTCATTGCTGGCAATCTCAACGCTGTGAGTTACATAGAAGACATCCTCCTCCCTCATGTGGTACTCTTCCTGCAGGCTCATCCTGACATGACTCTCCAGTATGACAATGCAACCAGCCATACTGCTCGTTCTGTGCATGATTTCCTGCAAGACAGGAATGTTCTGCCATGGACAGCGAAGACCCCGGATCTCAATTCCATTGAGCACGTCTGGGACCTGTTGGATCGGAGGGGGAGTGTTAGGGCTATTCCCACCAGAAATGTCTGGGAACTTGCAAGTGCCTTGCTGGAAGAGTGGGGTAACATCTCACAGCAAGAACTGGCAAATCTGGTGCAGTCCATGAGGAGCAGATGCACTAGAGTACTTAATGCAGCTGGTGGCCACAACAGATACTGACTGTTACTTTTGACTTTGACCCCCTCTTTGTTCAAAGACACATTATTCCATTTCTGTTAGTCACATGGCTGTGAAACTTGTTCAGTTTATGTCTTAGTTGTTGAATCTTTTTATGTTCATACACACATTTACACGTTAAATTTGCTGAAAATAAAAGCAGTTGAAAGCACTCAAAAAATATGTTGGCCTACTTTTAAGATTTATCCATTTCAATTGAATAACAAATTTCCATCTAATTGAATTGAATAGTCACTTACTGCCCTCTGGAGTAAACAGGTGGTACTACAAGCTTGCATTTCTCAGGAATCTTCCTTATATGGGGCATTGCGATTAATTGCGTTAATTTTTTTAGCGCATAATTTTTTATAAAATTAATCGCACTGAATTAACGCGTTAAATCGAAGGCCCTAATATATATATATATATATATATAGTGCTGGTAGAATTGTAATCTGGTACTGATTACAAACGACATGCCTAAAATAGTAGTCAGTAACATAATCTTAGATTACATCTTTAAAAGAATGTAATCTGATTGCTTTTAGATTACTTTTGGATTACTTCTGACCCAATTATTGTTTATTTGATGTCATTTGCATTTGAGTAGGATAAGCTTGTTCCCTTGTTTCTGAGAAAAAACTAAAAAGGCACTTAAAATGTTCTTACTCTGTCAATTTTGCCATTACAAACACCATCAATGTGTGATAACTGATTTGTATACAGCACGTGTGTATTGACATCCGGTTGTATGTGCTATAGTATATCTGAAATTTCTACATTTTTCAAAGGCAAATTAAAAACTAGAAAAAAACACCATACTGGATATTGTGGGTAATATTTTAACTTAAGTTTACACATTAAAGTCATATTACACATTAGGTGTCTTATCTTATTACCCATAAGGGCCTTAAAGGTCATAGAATAGTTTTAAAAATAATTTAGCTTCCTGTTAATTGAGGAAAAGAGGGAAAGAGAGGAGTACAATATCATGGTGTATCTCATGTTGTTTAACCCAGAGGACATTTAATAAGACCACTGTCATAATGAGGCTTGTTAGCATTACAGCTTGTTCATCTCTGGAACCTCCTGATAAATGCAAGTGCATAAAACTCATATAATGTGCATTTGGGGGTGGCTGAGTGAGTGGGTGCAATAATATGCCAGTTTCTAATAATTTCTGCACTAGGTGTAAACTCATTTATGCATATCTGTGTGTTTATATGTGAGATGGGATTGAAACAACCCGATCTCATGAAAAGTCATACATATTTTACAAGTTATTTTGTGTGATGTCACTCGATGTTGTTCGCATAAACTCGTACGACTTCATCATGGGAAAATTACCGGATGTCTAACGCAGAAGCATGAGTTCCGCGCACGAGGCGTTAAGGACATACTTGTTAATATTTTGACCTTACCCAAACCCTTTATCTAAACCTGTTGTTTGTGACAGAAGCAAGTAATTGTCGCATATTTGATGGAAACGATGTCCAGCAACATCATTGGCTTTAATGATAGTCGTAGGAATTCAAAGGAGTGCAGTCGGACAATATCATACAAATTAGACAAATTTAGAAAAGTCGTTCGAATCCTGATGATTTCGCCAGGTGAATGTGTTACATTGAAAACCAGTGAGGTCACACTTGCTTAAGGTCACTCTGAGAAAACCAAACATTTCATCATGATTTGAAGGGAATCAAGACTCATCATCAATGTCCTTCCTAATGTCACTCCTATATAGATAGCCACTCCTAATGTCATCCATTATGCTCTGTAGGGAGAGAGAGAGAGAGAGAGAGAGAGAGAGAGAGAGAGAGAGAGAGAGAGAGAGAGAGAGAGAGAGAGAACAGGAATTAATCGTGAAAAGATAAGTGTATGAAATGTTCAGGGAGGAAATCCCCATGGCAACACCAGAAAACCACATGCTTTCACCATGGCAACCAAGCCTGGGTAGGAATGCTAATGTCAGAGAGTCAGTTGAAAGGAGGAAAAAAATTACAATTCAGTAAATAGCAAAAATGTTATCATAGATTTACAGCTTGAAATATTATATAAATATATCCAAGTACGTCATTTATATGCTCTCAGACAATGCTGCCAAAATCCTGTGCTTGTTGGGAAAATATCAAATCCATAAATCCATAAATCCAGAGTGATAGCATCTAGAACATTTTATTTGATTTCATTCGCTCTGAGATAAAGGTTTTTGCTGATTCTTTGTGTAGACTTAAAAGAAACAAAAAGCTCTAAAAACATCCAGCATTGTTAGGGTTTTTTTTTTCTCTCTCTCTCTATGTATCCCCTGCTTGTTCTCTGTGATATTGAGTTGTTGTTGGAATGTGAGTCTTGCAAAATAAAAAACTAAAATAAATGTCATTTATATGCAGTGCTATTTGCACAATTTTCTTTTTGGGTGAACTATCCCTTTAATGAATGCATTAACACAACAGATTAACAACACATTCGTTGCTGTAGTAAATCACTCTAAAAATATCAAACATGAAGTTTGTGTGAATCATAAAATCTAGGTGAGGGAATCCTCTTTGGTCCTGCATTTGCCCTACATATAACACACACGCATGCACTCATATTCACACATACAGTACAGTACCTTGCCCCAAAATCACAGTGTCCTAAAAACTATTTGTAGCATTTGCCCAGCACTCCCTCTCCATGCCCTCTTTCTCTTTCTAAATGTCTCAGAAACATGTTTGTGTAAACATGTACACACATCCTCTCTCTCTCTCTCTCTCTCTCTCTCTCTCTCTCTCTCGCACAGACACACCAGATCCAACTTCCTCCCTGAAGACTCCCACTGTGTACAGCTCAGATGCAGGAGTCTCTCACAGCTGGCCTGGAAAGACAGAGTCTGTATATGTGTGTGATCAAGGACATGTCTGAAGGCTGTTGGGCTAAAATCTTCACTTTGGCAAGAGAATATCTCTCAAATCACAAGCATCAACCACACTGACACTGAACTGTAGAGCGTATTACAGTTTTTCACAATTGCTAAGACACATTTTTCTCACAACTTTAAACACAAAACTAAATCTACAAAAACTACATTCACAAAACCCCTGACTCTTCTGGCAAAATCAAACAATCATCTCAAAACCATTTAATCTGTGCTCAAAATCACATCGGTATTTAAATAGTGCCACAGAAACACAGTAAATTAATGGCTTGCTGATAGTTGTCTCTGCATATTCAGCTGGAAAAGAAGAAAGTATTTTAACACTGAAAAAGTTCCCATTAATGCATATTGTGGAGATGAGGGCATGGTCCAGCGTTCATCTGGGGAGAGAGGAACAGTACGTGTCTTCAACAGACATGATTTGCTCGTAATTAACACCGAGCGAGGTCGGGCGCCTGTTTGCCTTTGCCCAGCATTTCCGTGACGCCTGCCCAGCAGCTTCTGTTCCTCGACGTCACTGTCTTACTAAGTAAGACAGTGACGTTGTGGATGTCATCAACCTGGTGTTGAAGGGGATGGCCGAGTGGGTCCAGTGCCACTGATCGGCATTGCTGGATGAAGCGATCCAGCTGGTGGAAGACCACCTGGCCACGTATCCGGGGGCCGGTGTGCTCAAACCACTTCTCCACCCGCTATTTGTACCAGGTGTGGGCAGGAGGCTTGGGCCCGTCTGCTGCAGTTGCATACCAAGCCTTGGTGGATTTAGGTTGTAATCAAACCTCCATTCATCAATGCTTGGTTCAAAATGGGGCATTGGAGGCAAATAATTGTGAAGGACAAGGGCCATTTGAAGTCACACGGCAAGTTGGGAAAGTCGACTATGAAGTATGGATTAGAGCTGAAATAACTAGACATTATGGACAACGTCGACAATAAAAAATTGTCAACAAAAATGTTCGGTCAAATAGTCATTTGATCTCATTAAACGCAACATGAGATCACATTAAACTCTAAAGATGGTGCGCGAGAGCAGCACTGCCGTTCGCGCCTGACTGAGGAGAGGAATAATTACACAGCTCACAATCCAGACCCACTCTAAACTTTCCAAACAGCTTCAGGTGATGTAGATTGCAAAATATGAGGGAATTATAATACAAAAATTCAAAATAAGTAAATACAGAAGCACTCTAGTTGTGGAATAATTGGAGCTGGATCAAAACTTGCGTGTCGAGTGTCTTTAAAGGAAACACCCAGGCATTACATCTTAAATGCAGTTATGTTTAATGTGTTTTAGCTTTATTTGAAGATAATTGGCAATATGCAGCTTTGTTAATAAGAGAGAGTTAGTTTTTTTTTAGTTAAAGATGGATTGAAGTGAACAAAAAAGTTGCTTCTCAAGTAAACGTATCTTGTTTTAAGGATTTTTAGACTATTTTAAATAGAAAACAAGACAAAAGCACTTGATAATAATTTTTGCAGTGATTTTCTTTACTGAATTAAATTTAATAAAAAGCTATTTTTGTTTCAGTGAATGTCATTTAGAGGTATTTTTTAAAGATTATTTTGTCCTCTTTATTGTTAGTAAGCACATTTAATACAAACTTTTAAGTTGGGCACAAGCTGAATAATCGGTTAAGAGCTAATGATTAATCAAATTGCAATAATCACAGAAAAGTCGAATAATCGTTCTAGATTAAGAATCGATTATCAAAATAATCATTAGTTGCAGGCCTAATACTGATAGGGGCGGGGCACATCAGATTTAACACCTCAACCTCCTAAAACCATGGAGAGAGGTGGTCCTCGTATCCTTGGGGAAGGTAGTTCCCGGAGAGGGAGGAGCTCAGACCGAAGGTGAATCTAAAAGCCAATCAGTTCACCCCGGTCCCTTGTGGAGACCACCTCTCACCGTCACAAAGCATGGAGGTTGCCAGGTTGCAAAATAATTTCTCTGATGTGTTTTCGCCTTTGCCCAGCCTCACTAATCTCATAAAACACCACATCGAGACAACCCCAGAGGTAGTGGTACGTAGTCGTCCATACTGCTCACCCGAACACAAGAAACAAAGAATGGAAGAATTAAAGGCCATACTCAATATGGGGGTAATAGAAGAATCCCACAGTGATTGGGCCTGCCTGGTGTTCTGGTCCCTAAGATCAATGGCTCGGTCCGGTACAGTTGATGCGTATCCAATGCCTCGTGTTGATGAACTGCTTGATCGGTTGGACACGGCTCACTTTTATTCAACATTAGATTTAACAAAGGGATATTGGCAGATCCCCTTAACAATGATGTCCAGTGAAAAAATAGCCTTCTCCACACTATTTGGTTTACACCAATTTGTGACACATCCGTTCGGTTTGTTTGGGGCCCCAGCTACATTTCAGCATCTTATGGGCTCCTCAGACCGCAAGCTGCATATGCCTCTGCCTATTTGGATGATATAATTATTTATAGTAATAATTGGCAGAGGCACATGCAGCATCTGGGGCCATTCTGAGGTCACTGCGATGAGCAGGGCTCACAGCAAACCCAAAGAAGTGCACGATTGGGCGGATGGAGGTACAGTATCTGAGGTTCCACTTGGGTCATGGTCAGGTGTGGCCCCAAATTGATAAAACCATAGCGATTGCAACCTGCCAGAGACCCAAGACCAAAAAGGAGGTGAGACAGTTCCTGGGACTGGCTGGCTATTATCGAAGGTTTGTGCACAATTATTCAAATGTCACCAGCCCACTGACTGATCTCACTAAAAAGCTCCAGCTCCAGAACCGGTTCAGTGGTCGGAGTCATGCCAACAAACATTCACTCAGGTAAAAGCTGCACTTTGTGGTGGACCGCTTCTGCATTCCCCTGACTACTCTCTCCCTTTTGTTTTGATGATGGATGCATCGGACAGGGGTTTGGGTGTGGTACTGTCCCAAGTAGTGGAGGGTGAGGAGCGCCTGATGCTTAACATTAGTCTGAAGCTCTCTATGAGAGAGACGAAGTACAGTACCATAGAGAAGTAGTGCTTGGCCATCAAGCGGGTGGTCCTCACTCTATTTGTTTGGATGAGCATTCACCCTCTGTTCTGACCATGCCCCGCTCCACCGCATGAAGGATGCCAACAACCAGATCACCCGTTGGTAGGCTGGAGAGTTCCCCTGGCCTAAGTCGGGCGGTGGGGGTATGTCGAGGCGAGGGCAAGGTCGAGCGTTCGTCTGGGGAGAGATGAAGCGGCAAGGGTCTTCACCTGAGATGAATTGTTGGTAATTGCTATTTCTTTGTTCGTAGTGAGAGACGGGGGAAATAAAAGGGGCCAGACCTCAGAGCGAGGCTGAGAGAGCCCAGCTGAAGCTTTGAGTGTATTGGCCACTGCCAGTCCCAGTATATATAGCGTTTGAGTGTTATTGTGTGAAGCTTTACCATTACGCAGTCAACCGAATGTGTTTTTGTGTGAAGAAAGATTTACCTTTGAGTTGGATTTGCGGTCTCCTAATTCTTCATTCATCGAAACTTCTTTATTTTTAATTATTGCATCTACAGTCGCATGAAAAATGACGTGAACCCTTTGGAATTAGCTGGATTTCTGCTTTAAATGGTCATACAATGTGATCTCATCTTCAACAAAGTCACAAATATAGACAAAAACAATGTGCTTAAGCTAACAACACACAAACAATTATAATCTTTCATGTCTTTACTGAGCACATCCAATTAAACATTCACAGTGCTGTGGAAAACGTTAGCGAACCTTTGGATTTAATAAATAGTCGATCCTCCTTTGGCAGCAATAACCTCAACCCTATTCTTCAGTTGTCTGGCGAGAATGGCTCTCTTGAGGTCTTTCCACAGCATCTCTCTTTGGTCAAGGTCTGGACTCTGAGTGGGCCACTCCAAAAGGTGGATTTTATTTTTATTTTAAGTCATTCTGTAGTGGATTTACTTTAATGTTTAGGGTCATTGTCCTGCTGCATCACCCAACTACAGAGCTTCAGCTGGTGCACGGACACCCTGATATTATCCTGTAGGATAGGATACCTCGATAAACCTAGGAATTCATTTTTCCCTTGATGATGACAAGTGGTCAAGGCCCAAAGCAGCAAATTAGCCCAAAATCACAATGCTCCCTCTAGCATGCTTGGGAGGATGTTTTCAAGTTGGTATGTGGCGCCTTTTTACCACATACGTAGTGCTGCGTGTTCTTCACAAACAAATCAACCTTAGTTTCATCAGTCCACAAAACATTTTCCCAGTAGCATTATAGAGTGTCAAGGTGGTTTTTGACAAACTTCAGGCATGCAGCAATGTTTTTGTTGGAAAGCAATGACTTTTCTTCATGGTGTCCTGCCATAGCCACCATGCCTGTTTAATGTTTTCCGTATAGTGGACTCATGAACAGAGATGTTAACCAGTTCCAATCATTCCTTCAATCTTTAGCTGTCACTCTAGGGTTCTTTTTTTACCTAGCTGAGCATTCTGTGGTGTGCCCTTTGACTCATCTTGGCTGGACGGCCACTTCTAGGGAGAGTAGCCACAGTACTAAATCATCTCCATTTATAGACAATTTGTGTGGACAGAAACGGTGGACAGATGAATATCTAAGCTCTTCAAGATAACTTTGTAACCCTTTTTTTGATCGTAGGTCTTCTGAGATGTCTTTTTTGACATGGTCCTTCTTGTGAATAGCAAATTCAAAACGTTTGAGTGCTTTTTATGAGTCAAAGTAGCTCTAATCCACACTTCCAATCTTGTTTCATTAATTGGATACCAACTCCTGACTCTAATTAGCTTTTGTTGGCGTCAATAGACTATGGGGTTCACATACTTTTCCCATCCTACACTGTGAATATTTTAATGATGTATTCAGTATGTACAAGAACAATACAGTAATTTGTGTTATTGGTCAAAACAGATTGTGTTTGTTCATTATTTTAACTTAGATAAAGTCAAACCAGATTTTAAGACAAATGTATACATCAATTCAGGTAATTCCAAAGGGTTCACATAATTATTTTTACCACTGTAACTGTAATAAAAATTATTTTGTTGCAATTGTAAAATGACAATAAAGACCTTGACTTGTATGTATTAACTAAAAACACACTGTTCATCATTTTGTCTACTCCCATTTCTCTAAAATGTATTAGAAATATGCATTCCTTCAGCTAATCATGGCTCCTAAAATTGTCATCTTAATAAATAGCTTCTAAACACTTCTTTAATTAAAGTCTATACCTCTGAGAATTTGGGTTTGAATTAAAATTTTATCCTGCTTACTAAGCCTCTATTATTTCTCTGTAATTAGACAGCCTTGTTATGCTCCATTGGACTATTGTTATCTTGTTTTTAAATAGTTCCTTTGAGGGGGCTTTTTAACATTAGAAATATACTTGTAGTTTGGCTATGATATTATTGTTGAATATACAGATATATGCTAATTTGATTATTTTTTCTACATTACCACAATTTTGTCTCACACAATACGGTATCTCTAGCTCACGCTCTAGAACTGAAAAGTTAAACGATATCACAGTACAGACTTTGAAAACAGCTCCATCACTGAGACATATCCAGCTGCAGACCCGCAGCACCACCAGTTTCAGAACCCCAGTTTCAGAACCCCAGCGCCAGAACCTGAAGTGAGGGGCGGAGTTATTGACAATGAGACAAGCATGGCGGAGAGCATAGTGAGTTGTGTAACGTTTTTGACATCATGCTGTGAAAAATTATCGCATATATTAAGTTCAGCGTTTATCTGCTAAATATTTAATTTGTGCATAACGTTATCATCTTAATGAAGCTTGAATATGTTGTCATACTTTACTGTATTAAAAAAACAATTCTACGGATGGTTCGATACATTTTTGCATGTTGTAAATGAGCCTTGCGGTGACGTTTTGAAGACATCTTGTGAAGGTGTTAAAGTGTATGTTCCACGTTCCTCTGTTATATGCATTGTTTGTGAGTTAATGTTACCTTATAGTTGAGGGAGTTTTTTTACGTTGAGATTATTGTGTGGTGCTTTCATCTCTTGTAGAGACATTTCGAATGAATGAAGACCACAAGGAAAAGGCCCGCAACAATCTCCTGGAACAGTCAGAAGCTTCCAGAGAGCCCTTTCTATTTCATTTTGTGTTCAGGGATGACATGGAGTTATTTTAGCAAGAATGTAAGGACAAAATGGGCCTGAGAGTGAATTCCTCATTTGATACATTTTAAGTTTAATTTATACAGGATTGTCATGATAAAATGGGCCTAGGGGTGAATTGGTCATTTGTTGTATATATTTTTATTGTTTCTTTTAAAATTATGCTGAATTTTCTCTTTTTTAGTTTTTTGACATGTTTTATTTTACATAAAGAAAAATGCATGCTGCACATGTTCTTGTGAAATAAAGTATATTTTATTTAAAATGCCCATAAGTTTCAAGCATTTTTTTTCACCATCATGATCAGGAAGTAACTCTCATAATACAATGAAACGGATAACTATATACAATTACATTACACAAGATCAATGTTTTAAAATGCTTATTGTACTGTACCTTAAAGAATCATTATAACATACGTATAAAGTATGATGTTTCGTTTGTAATAAAAGCAAAGTACTCTCCAAAACGTTAGGTGGCGCTACTCGGTTTCGAACGTAAGCTCCGCCCCTCACTTCAGGTTCTGGCGCTGGGGTTCTGAAACTGGGGTTCTAAAACTGGTGGTGCTGCGGGTCTGCAGCTGGATACTATTGCCATCACTTGAGGACTTCTGATTTCCCCTGTAGATAAACAGCCTGACAGTGCCACCATGTGATCAGAAAGAGTATTGCATTTCTGTGTAGAAATACGAGTACGACATCTTCACCCGAAACCAGACGTGTCTGATTTTTCATTTTATTTATTTATTTTAATATTTCTTATATTAAAATAATTTTGTCCACTTGAGGCCCCCTTCAATCAAATCAAAATCAAATCACTTTATTGTCACCCAACCATATACACAAGTGCAACAGTGGGTGAAAGTCGTGGGTGCAGTTCTGAGCAACATAGCAGTCACGAGAGTGATGAGAAATATACCTATCTGCAATAAACATCAGATTTACACAACACAATTTACAAATAATAATATACAATGTACAGTATACAGTATACAATACACACAATACAGAATATTGTATGCAATAAAAAATAAAAATACTATGTATATATATATATATATATATATATATATATATATATATATACAGTAGGTTGTATTGACATTCAGGCTGTTGGTTGATAGTCAGTTACCAGTGTGTTGTTAAGAAAGAATATAATTTATGACAGTCCAGGTAGGCTAATATTAATAAAGTGCAGTGCTGATATATATTGATCATGAGAGATCAAGGGTTCAAAAGGCTGATCGGCTGTCATGAATTCGGCCTTGGCCCCCTGGTTGAGAACCACTGGTCTACAGGATGCCTATGGTTTTCAATGTTTCTGAATACCTAGCAAATGATGTAAACAATGGTTAAAAGATCTGGCTTGGTTCCAGATTAATTTGCAATACAATCTGCAAGAATAAAAGAGCCTGCATTGAATTTCAGGACATAAACACAGTTATTACATATATGTGCTGTCTAGACTAGTAAAACAAAGCATACAATCTTAACCCCATTTATGCAAACCCTTTGATGACTGTACATGAATTAAGTGTATTTTAAGTTGTTTAAGAGGATAAGAATGTGTCAAACTGATAAAACTGTACTATTCCCCAAGAAGGCTAGTTTTGCTGGTCAATAAAATTAGAGATTTGGTAGGGACATAGTTTAGATGAACTAAACCTAATCTAAATGTGGCCCTCTTTGTAGCCTGTTATTCAATCCATTTGTTGATGCATTCAGTCAGTAGCAATGGCACCCACTGGACTGGAGGGTCTCGCCTAGGGTGACAAATGGGGTAGGACTGGCCCTAGTGTGAGAGAACGTGAGAAGACATTTACACAACAAGAAAAAACAGTGGCTGCTAAGAGAGCTTAAAGGGTTAGTTCACCCAAAAATGAAAATGATCCGATCATTTACTCACCCTCAAGACATAGGTGTATATGACTTTCTTCTTTAAGCCAAACATAATCAGAGTTATATTAAAAAATATCCTGGCTCTTTCAAGCTTTAATATCGAAATGAATGGTACCTTAGATTTTGAAGCCCAAAAAAACATCCATCCATCAATAAAGTAATCTATACGGCTCCAGGGGGTTAATAAATGCCTTCTTGAAGCGAAGCTATGCGTTTTTGTAAGAACAATATCCATATTTATAACTTTATAAACTATAATCACTGACTTCTAGTAACGGCCGTCCACACGTTCACAACAGAGTCAAGTTGAGCGTTTGATATTTTATAAAACAATTACTTTTTGCAGGTATCCTATTAATCCATCTTTCTGGCCTAATATATTATGTTTATATATTCAACGATATTTTTGCTGTGGCTAAAGAGGGTAAATGAAAAGAAATTACATATTAAATACAATTTTAAAAAATTATGAAAATAAAATAAAAAATGCTAATCTACAATTAGATTCTCAAATAAATAATTTATAACGAAGAGTCGATTTTGCGAATTTCTCAGATTTTATTTGTAAAGTGTGCTTTAAGAGACAAGGGGGAGGGACTTGATAGCGTCAGCGATGTCATTTTACTCACAGCTGATTTTTTTCAGCATCTGTTAGCAATCTGTAATCCAGAACGAAACCTGCTACGGAGCAGGTTAGCCGTGTTCATAAATTGCTATGTCAATGAGCACCGCTTAAAGCCGACAAACTTTCATGGTAGCTAAAACCTGGGGTTGAGGCAAACTAAACTAAAATGTACCTGGCTAGCCACTGAAACCAGCTTCATGGTACAGGCCCCAGGGATTGATCAAATAAATAAACAAACGCTAACGCGCACATTCACACTCAAATCGGACGCTATGCTCCAGTCGTGTCTACAAGGTAACCCCCAGTTACCTTAAGTCTCGCGAGAGCAGCAATTAACTTTCACACACTTTTGTGTTTTCGTGTTTATTTAGAGTCCTTTAGAAACCCTACACTTACGCCTAACCCCAAACTTAACCCTACCACTAAATCTAACCCTAAACCTAACCTTTATAACAGCGAATGAGACTCTCGCGAAACTTATGCTGCCGGGGGATTACCTTCTTGACACAGCTCCCGCTCCATACCGCCTCATCTTCTAATTGGCTCGTTTGAAGTCCACAGTGAGCTCTGATTGGTCACGTTTGAATTACGCATTCGCGGCCAGTTTGAATCAAGTACCTCGGAGCTCAGCGTCACATACAACATCTGCACGCTCTTTTCTCTCAAAATCTTCAGCTGGGCATCTGAGGAAAATAGAGAAACTTGGACATTCGTTCAGATTGTATATAATTCCAGAAAGGTACGATTTCATTCATTAAAATGGTCATCTGTTTTGATTTTGATTTCCAAAGTTTTAAAGTTGTGCAGGCCTCACTGGGCAAAGAGACCTTACATTTACAGTTGCTCATACGATCCAAAATACAGAATAATTTGTTTAATTGTGTTGGTGATGCAAAATGAAAAATAAATTAAGTTTGCAGTCTTCAATATTTCATTTGTTTTCTTTTTTGTGTGTCCGTCGTATCTTGGTGTAGCGTGGCCATCATGTCGTTGCGAGTCTTCCTACCAAGACATGGATACAATGTGATTAACTAAATATAATTTTGTCTTTACAAAGTTATAACACCGCAGATATGTTATTGTTTTGAATGATGATGATTAATTTTATAAGGCCAAGGTTAACTGTAAAGAAAGGTCAAAAGGTTGTTTAGTCTTTATGCCTCTATCAGTGTGTTTTGCTTAATGAATATCATGTATAATGAGCTTCTGCTGTGAAGTTTTCTATTTTTTTTTGTTATTAATTAAACTTTTATGTGTAGAACCTAGCATATATTGGGAAGTATGTTCAAAACAATATAAATATAATTAGTGATTTAAATTATAGATCACATTTGCCTTTCCTGTCATGTCACTGGTTTTTATTCTCCTATTATTGAGAAATTTCAGATGATGTGCTGACACATATGCATTTTTTATTCTGTTTAGCTTCAAAAGTAGTTTTGAGAAACAATGGATGACTACCTGAAGATAGAGAAAATTGGTGAAGGTAAGTTGAAAATTTTTTGTGCTTATCATTGGTATTTTAGGCTCTCATGATCTTTTACTTTAGCTAGCTATTTCACCCTCTCAAAGATATATAGAATTTGTTTCAAGGCCAAACATGGCATGATAGTCTTCATCTGTAGAAGTCTGATGGAAACCCACAGACAAGCATTCCATTGATGTTTATGTTTCTTCTGTAGGTACATATGGTGTGGTATATAAAGGCAGGAATAAAACCACAGGGCAGGTGGTGGCCATGAAGAAAATCCGTCTGGAAAGTGAGGAAGAGGGGGTGCCCAGCACTGCGGTCAGAGAGATCTCCCTCCTCAAGGAGCTCCAGCACCCCAACGTTGTATGGTAAAAGAGATCTTGTAGACACCAGCCTGTGTGCAAATATCAAACTGTTCTGGTATATATACACACAGAGAACAGCAGGAAAAGTGACAAGAATAATATATAGCTTATACTTAAAGGTGGGCTGTTAACTGAGAAATTGTGTTTTCTATGGATGTCAATTCATGACTAAAGTCTGTCAAGCATAAAAGCATGTTGAATTGCTCTAATAAAAAAAAAAAAAATGCATTGTATTAACAGTGCATGTTTTTAAATGCATTGCATTCACAGTGCTCGTATTTTGGGAGGCTAAAATTTAACATTGTTGTATTTTTAAGCATTTAATATTTTGTTTGGAAACATTTCATTATTAAAAATTCAACAATAATATTTTATCTTCCAAAGTTAATTTCCAAAATATTCAGTTCATTTGAAAATACATCTAGATTTTACAAAAAATCAGCCCGTTCTAATTTGCTTAACAAAATTTAACTCCTCAAATTCAGTGGTTCAAATTCGGTTGGAAATTCAAACTGTAACAATGCACAATCTCAACCTGGTGCTATTTGTTCTCAAAAGTAGGTGGTGCAATGCATGCTGGTGTTGACTGCTGAAGACCATAGGTACAGGTAGAGAGAACAGACATGTACGTTTTGATAGTTTGTTTTTCAATTTGAAAAGAAATTAAATAATAATATATTACAATAAAAATAATAATTTAATGAAAAATTGATTAGGCCTAAATCAACAAACAATAGACCTACCTTTGTGCATGAGTTGGTACAATGTGGCCACATGAAATTGTATTAAATTCAGAAGGAATGATGTTACACTGTTTTTATGGGGGAAATTGTCTATCTTGGCACATTTTCCCACATTCCTTCTCTTTACAAACTGCTAATTTTCTTCTCCATCACCGTATGGCGCTGGCACATTGTTATGCATTGATGTCACCGATATCAGTTTGGGTGCAAAGCGCAGATCTCCGCTTAATCAGTTAATAGCCTTATTCAGTTGGCAATTGTTTCTCTGTAAAAGTAAATTTTTATGGCTCCTTTGTGATAACTCCATATTAAATCATTGGGGATGAGGGAGATGGTGATCACATGATTGCAGTTGCGTTTGTTATATGGAAAAATCATCAATCCACAAACTGTGTCCTCTGTGTTTGTATTTAAATATGTTTGGAATTGTGCTAAAGTGAAAATATTTTTTTTTAGAGTGTGAGGGGAACATGCAGAGCAAGCCAAAATTTTGCGAAGAGCAATTAAGCCAATCAAGAAACTGTAGAGACAAAACTGTTTATCAACACAGCCAAATAAAACTGTCAATGTGGGTATGCATGTTTCGTCACCTGCATCACATAAGTTGTGTTCTCTTATGTGCGCTTGGTGCACCTCTTGCGTGCGCTTAGGAGATTGAAGCCGCACATATCAAGGACAGTAAAGATAGTTCAAATAGAATTTGAGGAGCTATGGTTAAAATGGTTTTCTTATGTTTTATCTATCAAACATAGATATTTGAAAATTTTCAAATTACAGGTATAATTTGGAATTATCGGTCAGTGTTTAAAAAGTGGTGGTGGTGGTATTTAAATATCTTTAAATAAGATTATTATAGCATTAACACTACAATTTTTATGGGACTACTCGTAGTAGTAGTACTAAAACAAGTAGTTTTGCAATCCCTATGTATAAATATATTTAGTAAACGTTTCTACATTAACATTTGATATATTACAATTGCTGCCATAATAATGGACCATTTCAAAAGTTTACTTGATCTGGCTCTTGTTTTTCTTTCCCTTCTACTTAGAGTTCCCACTCACTGTGGTGAAGCAGCGATGTTATTTTACTATTGTGAATTATAAAAAAAAAAACTGTTACACAATCCTCCAAAGTTCACAACTGTCCATTACCACCAGAGCTGTTACCATGCGCAGTGCAAACGTACAGCACTTTGTAGTAGTCAAAAAAGATATCCAAAATGACTTTTGGATTATAATCTCAGAGATGTGAGTTTGGATGTTAATTAAATTACCACATGACCTTGGTGTTTGTCAAAAAACTGTAGGGAATTTTCTCACTGGATGTGGTAGAAAAACAGATTCAGATAATTACTGACTACCCCCTGTAAATGCTGGAATTACCTCACGTCCCCATTTAAAATAATTGCTGTCCGAAGAGGGCTAATGTTTGTACATTTACCCTATGTTAGTTCTTCCATTGCCCTGTGCACATGAAATGGGCCTGCCAACACTTAAACCTCTTTATACTTTTTATACAGTCTTCGTAGATCATAGAAGCTTGCACCTGATCGTCGACACACAGATGAAAAATGAAACATTTGCAAACTTACATTTGATGACAAAGGAGTGATTGTGTAAAAATAGTAGATCTTGGCCTCCTGTGCAAAAATAATTACAAAA
The DNA here is from genome assembly GCF_025860055.1 of Xyrauchen texanus. NCBI lineage: Eukaryota > Metazoa > Chordata > Actinopteri > Cypriniformes > Catostomidae > Xyrauchen > Xyrauchen texanus. The sequence goes on along the minus strand of NC_068291.1, from coordinate 32,029,271 downwards.
GAGTACTGTGTACTAATTACTTTGAACATTTCTCAGGGAGGTAAATTACAAGTATTTATAAAGTTGTGCACAAATCTATGAATGAGTGAGACACTATATTGTCAGATTTCATCACTTCACAATGGACAGCAACTCTTAAGAAGCACTTAAAAGGGGGTCACTCATTCGTGTTAAGTTCAGGGTTGGGATGCGCACTCAAAAAGTAGAGAACGCTCTTAACAACTAAGACCTATATTTATCAGAAAAGCATGTCAGTGGCCGGGCTAGCAATTTTCAAATTGGTGGACCTCTACTCGGAGCATAATTTTATCATGACTATAATGAAGTGTACACCTTTTCTCAGCAGTTATGAGATAATATTTACTAATTTACACAGCTTAATACTTGTACTGATACAATAATTAGTTGTTTTTAAACACTTATGTTTAATATTAGTAATTTACTTTAATAGATCATATGGTCTATACAAAAACATAAAATAAGAGAGAAGATACAATAAAAATAACTTTTAGAAACTTTTCAGCCTTCCTGAAAAACACAAGTCTGGTGAATTAGGTGTTCTACTTAACAGCTGTTCTATAGACTTTGATCATGCTACTTTTTACTTTTAACTAAATTATTATTATTATTATTATTATAAACATATCTTTATTACGAGGATTAACCCCTTGAGATGAAGCATCTCGTTTTCGAGGGGGTCCTCCAATACATCAAAGCAAAAAAAGAACCAAAACAGCAGAGCAAATATCACGGTCAAAAACCGCACAACAAAACACAACAACACACACACACCAGCTCACAATGCTCAACCCCACCCTACCCAACACGATCCCTATAGATAACATGATAGAGAAACAACCTATGATATAACCTATGAGCAACCTATGATATAACAAATCATTGTTATATCATTACTTTGCATGGAATGCAGTGTGTTTTTGCATTTTGTTTCATGATAAATGCACTTGGATGGGAATGCTCTCCATTTCTGTTTGAAGTGCTTTGAATCAATTACAGCTGAGAAATAAATGGCATGCAAAGAAAATAGTGCAAAACAATTTGCATAAATTAAGAGAAATGTTGATATATATATATAAAGCTCTCGCTCTCATTACACACGGTCAGCGCATGTGTTTTGTGCAGTGTCGGCGGTGCTTGTGTCACGGTTACACACACACACACACACACACACACACACACATTGGTATTTACTAAAACCAACAGAATTTGGTTTACATTATGTCAAGGAGAAGTGCCGTTTCAACACTCCAAGATGCAGTTGACCACAGATTTTAAAGTGGACTAACTTTGTTTATTTAACTGTTGTAGTTCATATAGTAGTTAAAATCAGCAGATAGTAAGTTAAATAATAGAAGTCAGTTTAATCATATTTTGTTGTTACGTAATGGTAAACCAATGATAAAATAAAAACGCCACTTGTGTTTACTGTATTGTTGATTTTTCTGTCTTTTAATTTGCCTACGAGAAATCTGTAAATGCACATTTTGTGCAGCATACAGCCATACACAACGTATAATTATTTTGTTGTTGTTTATAATTTCATTAGAATTAAGTAAAATATTTTGGGTATGGTTTATGTCTTGCACTGATGACATGTCAACCATTGAATTAGGTTGATTTCAAAATTGGGTTTCATTTTCCAGTTTATTTTAACCTGGCAATACAACTTGTGTTAATAGTTGGGTTTCCCAAAGCACTATGTAGAACATTAGCAGCACTTAAGTAATACTTGATCTCTAAGAAGCATTTCCCAAAAGCATTGTTATCAAAGAAGTTTGTAAAAATGTTTGTAAATTAACGAGTGCTTTGAACCGAAAAAGTCCATTAACTGCAACTTAAACATGCCAGAGAGATATCTTTCACTGTTTGTCAAAGACAATAGAACATTTAATAAATTGTATTCATATATTTAGATAATTTGTAAACTACACTGATCAGCCACAATATTAAAACCACCTACGTAATATTGAGTAGGTCCCCCCTCGTGCCGCCAAAACAGCGCCAACCTACATTCTGAGATGCTATTCTGCTTACCACAATTGTACAGAGAGGTTTTCTGAGTTACCGTAGACCAGGGGTGCCCACACTTTTTGGTGTGATGATCTACTTTTAAATGACCAACTCAATAAGATCTACCAACTAAAAAAACTGTTTCATTTAAAATAAGAAAATGCTTGTTGGGACTACTGCATGTATCCCTACATGGAATTCATCTTCTAATTAACGCTTTCCCGGTCCGACGTGCCGAACTCGACCCACGGTGTGTTTCAGAGGTTGATGTTTTTGAAAGATAAAACTCCAAAAAAAAAAAGTAAACATAATACATATATTTGGAAAGCTGAGATACTCGTGATTCGAACGATGTAAACCTTTTTAAGATACAATCACAACAGCAGGTACAATCTATATCTTTGTCAGACCACCAACATATAAACAACCAAAAACAAAATTTAGGCAACTCACCTATGAAGCCTCATAGTAGTCCACTGAGCCATAACTTCCCGACAAAAACGGTGTTGTTTCATTCTCAAATGTCCAAACGATCAAATCAAGTAAAATGTTTAGTCCAAATCGCATTATTACATCAATAAATATCCACAGACTCTTGGTGCATCATTTCAAAGCACCTGGCAGCTGTGCCTAATCTTTCACATATTATCGGTAATAACTTCAGTTCAGATGTAAACATTTCCTATATCCGGTATCAAAATGGAAGCACGCACTCTGACCTTTCGATTGACACCTCATTTGACCCAATAGGAGCTTCCATGTCCTATCCAAAGCCTTAAATACCCAACCACAGTCTGTGTCGAATGTAAGGGCATACCCACTTTCCTTTGTTTACTGATCAAACCAATTACATCGAAGAGTGGAAATGACTGATGCATCGTATAGCCAATGAAATTCTGAAAACAGTGATATGCAGCTTTAGTGGGAAGATTAGAGGATGGTTCTGTAATGTGTGTGCGCAAAATTGCCTTGCCATTACCGAGTGTGTCCTGCGTCTGTGCGTAAAAATATTGGAGAGCTGTTTTGGAACTGTTTACACATTTGTCAATTTAAATATGGTGAAACGGACGCGAAAAACAGGATTTTCACCCCAGGATGTGATATAAGAAGGCATTCATTGTCAAAATTCTGAGTTTGGAGATGAAATTTCTGAAAACAATACGGATGATTTGGAGGCAGAGGAAATATGGAGAGATGAGACATGGCTCTGGACAAGTAAGTGTTTTCTTGTGTTTTATAACATATATTACTGTATATTCCGCATAAATAAGCTTTAGTTTGAATAATGAACACATTTTGTAATTACCCTTTGTCGTGTGTTTCCTCAGTGAGTGTTTGAACCGTTTGTGCGTGTTTTTTGTATTTGTATGTGCGTGTGTGAGGTTTTAGTTCATTGTTTGTTTCAGATCTATTGACATGCTATATAGATGTTTTGTATATTTACTGTATATATATATATATATATATATATATATATATATATATATATATACAGAAAAGATGGAAAAGTTGTGTCTAGCTTTGTAAATTACATTTATTTATTCTCCCCCACTCAGCAAGCGGCCACATAAAGTGGAGCAGCAGGACAGCACCTCATCAAGAGAGGAGGGCTTTCAGAGAGACTCTTGCTGAGGAGCTGGCAGAGTTGGGGTCTCACTCCACAGCCAGACCCGTATCTCCTGCTCCACGAAGAGCAGATCACAGGCCGTTGCACATCACCAAATCTTGCACCGCTGGTCGTCTGAAGTGCAGGCAGTGTCATGCAAAGACACCAGTGAAGTACTCTTCCTGTGTTCTGCCTTTGTGCTTTGTACCCAAATGTGAATTGTAAATTACATCTTGCACCGCTGGTCGTCTGAAGTGCAGGCAGTGTCATGCAAAGACACCAGTGAAGTACTCTTCCTGTGTTCTGCCTTTGTGCTTTGTACCCAAATGTGAATTGTAAATTACATCTTGCACCGCTGGTCGTCTGAAGTGCAGGCAGTGTCATGCAAAGACACCAGTGAAGTACTCTTCCTGTGTTCTGCCTTTGTGCTTTGTACCCAAATGTGACTGCTACAATGACTGGCATGTTGCTAGAAACATGTACAATTTTATAATGGTTTGTAAATACTTTGTGTAAAAATTCATGTAAATAGTTTGTGTATTTTTTATATAAACAAATTGTCCACCATAGCACTAGTTTTGACTCTTTTATATGCACAACATTTAGTTTCAAGAAGGGAAAAGGCACTCTAATGTGTTTATGCATCAGTTACTCTGTGTCAGCAAAACTAATAGTGGATCTGGATATGGAATATGATAGCTCTAAGTGTCATCTTTCATTAGAGCCCAAAATTATGACTGTACGTTGAAGCGTTCAAAAGTAGGAGCCTTTTTGTCCTAGGTTACCAAAGGGTCCTTTTGGAGTATCCAAAAGGCACTTTTGTAAAACGCCTGGGTGTACCCTTAGAAAAACATGTGTAAAATATTCATTTTTTATGGTATTGTTCTAAAATTTGAACTTGGACTAGGTAAGGCTTCATGCTGTGATCCCATTGTGTTCTCAAGCTAATAGCTACAAGTTATAGTCATCTGCAGGCATCTGTATGCAAAAAAAATTTCAGGCGAAAAAAAAAACTTCTATTTCATTGTGTTCAAACTTCTATTACTCAGAATCAGTAGCACTTACAGTAATTCTGACTGCTGGGGAAAAAACTTCAGAGTGTCCCCTTTCAAATGTGACCAAAACCATGCATGTACTCCAAACGGTTCAAGAACAGCTTTAAATTTACTTTGGGTATGCCTTGATTAGGCGTTTTAGGCTAATTTTACAGGATTGGAAAAAAATATATAATAATGTTCAATGTTGATATCATTCCATTTTAAAACTAAACCCAAAACACCTACAGCACAATAGATTACAATAGCCAGGGCATTTACCTTATTCTGATGATTTGCACTGAATGGAATCAGACAGTTTTGCCTAATCCGGGCAGTAGCATCGCAATTTCGCGTTCTGTTCTCAGAAGTCCTTGGAGGGCGCGTATGCGCAAACCTAGTTGTCATGGTAACTGAATAAACCCAACCTCGCCTTGTCAATATTTACTCGTTAAGTGTAAGTCAGACAGAAACTAAAAGAAGGAAAGACATTATATTTATTTTTATAAAAATTTAACGAAAGTACATTTAAATTTTGTGCGCTCTACCAGCATTGCCTTTGCGATCGACTGGTAGATCGCGATCGACGTATTGGGCACCCCTGCCGTAGACCTTGTCAGTCCAAACCAGTCTGGCCATTCTCTGTTGCACACTCAACATCAACAAGGCGTTTCCATCCGCAGAACTGCCGCTAACTGGATGCTTTTTGGCACTATTCTGACTGTGAATATTGAGTGAGACTGTTGTGTGTGAAAATACCAGGAGATCAGCAGTTATAGAAATACTCCAACCAGCCTGTCTGGCAATTGAGAGGCGATCATATAAAATGCTAAATATTCTGTTTGCCTGACAAGTCGTGCATGTGAGTCCTTTATCTAGATGTTTGACTTGAGAGAACAAGCTTAAAGATGTTCAACTTTATAGAGATTATTGATAGAAATGCATGTTTCTGAACGCATGCAATGTGATTCCTAATAAGGGGCCCTAATGTAGCCAAAAGTTTTTTTTTTTTTGTTTGTTTTTTTTTATTTTATTTAGCTGGAAACTTAATGCACATGGTATTGAAATTGTTCTATTTCATAAAATGCATCACTTTTATTTTGAATCGTGAATGTAAAACCTGGTGTAGTACTTTTTGTCAGTTAGTGCAAAGTGTCCCTTCATTTACCTGTGCATTTGTCTTCTGGATTTTGGAGGGGGGGAAATTATGTAACATTCTATAATAATTTAATCCAATTTTATGTCTAAATATTAAGCCTCTATATTAACAGGCCTACCAACTAAGATTAAGATTCAACTTTATTGTCATTGTGCAGTGTACACGTACAGAGCCAATGAAATGCAGTTGTTTTCACATATCCCAACTAGCTGGGGTCAGACTCCATTGATAAGAGTAATTTGTTTAGGCTCAAATAAATCATTATAAAATAACGTGAAAATAAATGTAGCACTTTTTGATTAAATTTGTGAATGGCAATTGTTAAAGTTACCAAAAAAAATTAACTTTATTGTGCTTCAGTTCTTGCACAGTTTTCCCTTGGCGTCTTGTTTCTGGCTATGGCTTTCCAATGATCCAAATATATTTATACAAGTTATTAAATGTTCCTTATTCTCAGATAAACTGAAATGTATATTTAAGTTGCATTTATGACTTTAGAGTGGTTCAAAGTCCTAGTTTTTATTTAACTACTTTTATAACAATGCTTCTTGGTAAATGCGCCATAGAGATTAAGTACTACTTTAGTGACACTAACGTTCTAGTTAATGCCATGGGAAACCTAGCCATGAACAAATAAGTGAAATGAGACAAAAAAGCTTCCAATGTGGGACTTGTCACCTACTACATAATATGTAATGGTACACAGTAATCATCTCTTTAAACATCTGAGTTATGTAATAACCTGTACAATGTATTGGCAATCATTTTTAAACATTTTCAAAAGCCAATGCATTCCACATACTGGTCTGCGCTTCACTACAATGTAAATTCATCCGCTCCGCGTGGTCCAATGTGTCGCGCCGGGTGCGCAGCTGATTTGACAGACCTTTTTATAGCTGACAGCTAAATAAAACAGGCTGTGTGTCTAAGAAATGGGACACGTAATTTTGCATGCAGATGCAAGGGACTTCAATAGGCTATTTCTAATGCAGACAACTAATATTTCTCTGGCACAGGTAGAACCCATGCCTACGCAGAAGAAAGTTAGCACGGAGCCCTATCTAGACCCTTCCCTGACTAGTACGGATTGTGTCACAGGTATTCCTTAGTCTGGTTGTTTGATGAGAGAGAGATGATCTGTAGTTGCAATAAAAGTTATGCAGCGGTGGATAATTATTCTGTTACACAGCATTGAGGAACTGATGATGACGCTGGTTGACCAATCAGTGGAAAGATGCATTTCATGCCCACCCACATGTGCAAATCAAATATTTATCTATTTTCTACCCATGAACCATTTTGAAAAACAAACTATCAAAACGTAAACAGCTGTTCTCTCTACCTGTAGCTTTGGTCTTTAGCAGTCAACAACCGATCACATTGCACCACCTACTGGCGAGGACAAAGAACATCAACGTTGTTCGTACTCTGCTGCTTTTCCTGCAGTTCCCAGATGTTCGGATTGAATTTCAAACCGAATTTGAACCTCTGAATTTGAGAAAGCTAAATGGAACTGGCTGAATTTTACCTGTCAAAAAAAAATATGTGTGAAAGCACCTTTTAGTTTACATTTCAATTTATCAAAATAATGTTGTTTGCTCACAAATCAACCAAACTTGTGTTCTGTAAAATGTAATTTCCTGGTTCATAATTAAATTAAATTAAACAAAGTTTAGTTTTATGTAGATCTCAGGGATCTGTTTCTAGAAGAATGCATGTTGCCATGATTACTGTTTTTATATAAAAACTCACGTCTTTCTATTTGTCTGTTCACTTCCTCACAGCCTGTTAGATGTATTGATGCAGGAATCAAAGTTGTACCTGGTGTTCGAGTTTCTGTCCATGGATCTAAAGAAGTACTTGGACTCTATTGGATCAGGCCAGTACATGGACCCCATGCTGGTTAAGGTGCAGAGACTATTGCTTATTATTGGACATGCATGAGTGCTTTGAGTACAGTTGTGTGTGTGTGTGTGTGTGTATGGGAATTTACATGTGTTATATCTTATCAAGTTTTAAAAAAAAAAGAAAATACTTTTGGGGTTTTTGTTTGTTTGCAAAAAAATAGCAGACTGTGCTTTCTTTACAGCTCTGTGTAAGCTACATACCTTTGTACAGCTAGCCAGACACACCAGCTGCTACATTGTGAAATACTGTATCATTAGATGTTTGTATCGCACAATTTGAAGCAGGTATTGAGTCATGGCTGAATGTATAATACACTGTGGTCAATGCTTTTTATCTACCTCTTCCATGTCCGTTTAACTTATCTACAAGTGATAGGTCTGATAGTAACTTGTGTGTGTTCTATTTCTAGAGTTACCTGTATCAGATTCTCGAGGGGATTCTGTTCTGCCACTGTCGTAGGGTTCTGCATCGTGATCTGAAGCCGCAGAACCTTCTGATCGATAATAAAGGTGTGATTAAGCTGGCAGACTTTGGGCTGGCACGTGCCTTTGGAGTGCCAGTCAGAGTATACACACATGAGGTATGGACAGGTGCAAATCCCATCGCACTATAATAAAGATTCAATAGCTTTAGGTGTTTACAAACAGGCCATCAAAATCTTAATAAAAACATTTCTGTGTGTGAGATGAATTTGGTGCAGGACTATTTGTTTGTCTGGAGAGAAAAAAAGACTGGCAGAGTGTTTGGGAGACCTGTTTGAAATTACACACTCTAGCTTTAAAAAAAAAAAAAAAATGTTTTTTTTAAATCTTGTCTCCCGTAGATTTCAGATAATCTGGTACAGGATAGATGGATGGCACTTTGTCAATCTATGATATACTTTTATTCTGTGTGTAATGTGGTGACATTTTGCACAGGTGGTCACTCTATGGTATAGAGCTCCAGAGGTGTTGCTAGGGGCCTCTCGCTATTCCACGCCTGTAGATGTCTGGAGTATCGGTACCATCTTTGCCGAACTTGCCACTAAGAAACCCCTCTTCCATGGAGACTCAGAAATAGACCAGCTCTTCAGGATCTTCAGGTACATGCCCATGTGAACCTAGAGACAACCCAAAATGCACAATAATTATATATCTGGTTCCGTTTTTCGATCCCACAATATCATACTCTACTGCTGGTAAGTGTGGAAATGGTCCGTTAGGGCTGACAAATTGTAAGTGGTAATGTTTATGAAATGTGCTATTGTAACACCGTCCTAAGCAGACACAACACCAACAAAAAACTTGTTGCATTATGCCTGGTTAGGTAATAGTTTGTCTGTATAATTGTTTTTACAATCTGAGGGTCACTATCCTGAAATGCAATGTTTACAACAGTTGCTAATAAAGATTACCACAAATTAAATTTAACAAAAATGCCAGCTCCTGGTATTCAACAAAGGCAAGGCTTCGTTTTCTAACTTGTCAAATTGGGATATATATTAACATTAGTACCATGTCAATTTTTGTGATGCTGATTGTTTAATTTGTGTAGGACACTGGGAACCCCTAATAATGAGGTTTGGCCAGATGTTGAGTCACTGCCAGATTATAAAAATACCTTCCCAAAGTGGAAATCTGGGAATCTGGCCAACACAGTGAAAAACCTGGACAAGAATGGCATCGACCTGCTCTCGGTAAAAGGGCATACTGACATCTATTTAGCTCTTTGTATTTGTCTCTTCTTTTGATCTTCGTTTTCATTCTCTTTTGTTTAGAAAATGCTGATTTATGACCCACCAAAGAGGATTTCTGCACGGCAAGCAATGACACACCCCTATTTTGACGATCTGGATAAGAGCACTCTTCCCGCCAGTAACCTCAAAATATAAACTTGCATCGAAGATCTTATATTTCCCACTCCATTAGGAAATGGATTTATATCACATGTTTTACGCATACACGATCCAATGCAGTGTAAATTCAGGGGTCATAATTAATCTAACTCTAAAATTCCTGGAGTTGTTTCTTAATCCAGAATGAAGAGAGGTGTTTGGTTGATTCTGGAGGTGTAGACTCACTCCTTCCACCAGCAATAATGCAATCCGAGTCTTTTGGCATGCAATAATTAATGTTCGTTTGTTGAAATGGGTGGTTTTCTACATTTGTTTGTCTGTTTTTTGTATGTCTTTTCCCATCCTATTTTATGTTACATAAAACACCCATTTGTAAATAAAATGTTTTTTGTTGTGTTTTTATTTTGTTTGTAAAATATTCAAATAATAAAACGTGTTCTCATTAAAGAGCACTTTGTAGGATCACGTTTTGGAATGATGTCTTCTGTCAGTGAGAAATTAAGAGTTGGCTTTCATGAGAGTGTCAATTGGAAGGTATATATATATATATATATATATATATATATATATATATATACATATATATATATATATATATATATATATCTCAGCAAAAATGAAATGTCCCTTTTTCAAGACACTGAATTTGAAAGATAATGTTGTAAAAATCCAAATAACTTTACAGATCTTTATTCTGAAGGAAAACAATGTTTTTCATGCTTGTTTAATGAACCATAAACAATTAATGAACATGCACCTGTGGAACGGTCAGTAAGACACTAACAGCTTATAGACGGTAGGCAATTAAGATCACAGTTAGAAAAACTTAGGACACCAAAGAAACCTTTCTACTGACTGGGGAAAACACCAAAAGAAAGTTGCCCAGGGTTCCTGCTCATCTGTGTGAACGTGCCTGAGGCATGAGGACTGCAGATGTGGCCAGGACAATAAATTGCATTGTCCGTACTGTGAGAAGACAGGGATACAGGAAGGACAGCAGATCGTCCTCGCCGTGGCAGACCACGTGTTGCAACACCTGCACAGGATCAGTACATCCGAATATCACACTTGCTAGACAGGCACTGGATGGCATCAACAACTGCCCGAGTTACACCAGGAGCGTACAGAAGTGCTTAGACTGCAATAGGCTGAAACTAAGGTCTTGTAAGGCAGGTCCTTACCAGACATCACCAGCAACAATGTCACCTATGGGCACAAACCAACCTTCGCTGGACCTGACCAGACGGGCAAAAAGTGCTCTTAACTGACGAGTTGCTTTATTGACGAAGGAATAAGCGCTACACTGAGGCCTGTATTTTGGAGGTGGAGGGTCCGTCATGGTCTGCGGAGGTGTGTCACAGCATCATCGGACATTGGAGGCAATCTCAATGCTGTGCGTTACAGGAAAGACATGCTCCTCCCTCATGTGGTACTCTTCCTGCAGGCTCATCCTGACATGACCCTCCAGCATGACAATGCCACCAACCATACTGCTCATTCTGTATGTGATTTCCTGCAAGACAGGAATGTCAGCCATGGCCAGCGAAGAGCCCAGATCTCAATCCTGTTAATCACATCTAGGACCTGTTGGATCGGAGGGTAAGGGTTAGGACCATTCGCCCCAGAAATGTCCTTGAACTCTTAAGTGCCTTGGTGGAAGAGTGGGGTAACATCTCACAGCAAGAACTGGCAAATCTGGTGCAGTCCATGAGGAGGAGATGCACTAGAGTACTTAATGCAGCTGGTGGCCACACCAGAAACTGGCTGTTACTTTAGATTTTGACCCCCTCTTTGTTCAAAGACACATTATTCCATTTCTGTTAGTCACATGGCTGTGAAACTTGTTCAGTTTATGTCTTAGTTGTTGAATCTTTATGTTCATACGAATATTTGCACATGTTAAGTTTACTGAAAATAAAAGCAGTTTAAAGTGAGAGGACGTTTCTTTTTTTGCTGCGTTTAAATATATTTTCTAATTTCTGTAATTCTACCTAACAGAATGCTTGCAACAAGCCAACTGATGCCACAAACATCACAGAATAAAAAAAAAATCATTGCTAATATGGGCAGAAATGGCAACATCTGCTCAAAACAAGAATGAAATGCTTTAAAAAAAAAAAATGGTTCAAGAGTGAAAACTAGCTCATAAAATGTCCATCTTTAAAATTGAGTTTATCTAATATATAAGATGTTATAGGCACCTGGCAATGTTCTGCATAGCTGAAATGATCATTGTATGAAACCCATAGTTAAAACAGTCTTTTATATAACAAGTGTCTGCCCAACTTATTGGAAATTGACCCAAGCCTCTTTGTTTCTTCACCATAAATGAAGACTGCATAAACAATGCTTCCATTATCGCTCTTGAAATATTAAAAAGGATCTGAGTTGGGTCTTTTAAGAACATCTTGACCTTACATAATGAGTTCAGTGTTTGATGTTGGAGAATGCTGTCTAACACTGTTAAGTCATCTGTAAGGAACTGGCTATCTGCACTGCTGTGGAAACGTGCCCATTCATTCTTCTGTCAGCATGAAAGCATACTATTGTGTTGCTTTCTGGGTTTTCCAAGCCATTTCCCATCGTGTTTGCTTCAAAATCAAACTCATGGGCATTCACTCATGATACAAAGTGTCTGTAAACTGTTGAACAACAGCTTCACTACAGGCCACATTATCTGATTCACATAATATTAATGATGTTTTCTCTGAAATTGATCGTTACTTTGTTTAAATAGCGAGTAATGGAGTTTGTGTAAGAGAGGGCTTCCTTCATGCTTTATAGTCGCTCCAAAGATATCTCTCCAAATGTGATCTCACCACAGGCTATAAATGAGTTTGTGTGCATGAACCTTTCACCTGGTTTAAACAAATAAATCCAATGAGATTTTGCCAAAAATAACATTTGCCCTTCTGTAACTTCTTCAGTTCCTTATACTGAATCAAATTAGATGATGAAGCTAAAACATGACATGTCTCATGAAATGTACATTTGTTTACATGCGAATGTACTTATCTGGGCATTATTATAACTGAACAAACAATAATAACTCCCTTAGTCCTCCTCACAATTTTTTCTCTAACTTGAAATAGTCTCAGTTCATTCTGCAGCTTGATAAAGGGGTAGCAACAGCATACAAGCCTGTTTCTCCTCAGACATTTCCATAGGGTTGAGAACACTGAAGGCCATTGTACTTTCACCTACCAATCAAAATCATGTACTCCAGAGAGAAGTGTAATACAAAATAATAACCCTTGTTACAATTTTTTATTGATTCTTAAGGTATTTTAATCCCTTATAGCTGTTTTGTAGGCACTTAAAGGAATATTCCGTGTTCAATACAAGTTAAGATCAGTCTAAAGAATTTGCTGAATAATGTTGGTTACCACAAAAAATTATTTTGACTTGTTCCTCCTTTCCTTTAAAACAAAAAGTGAGGTTACAGTGAGCCACTTACAATGGAAGTGAATGAGGCCAAATTTGGATGGTTTTGATGCAGAAATGTGAATCTTATAATTTTATAAAGCACATTAATTCTTCTGTTAAAACTCATGTATTTGAGCTGTAAAGTTGTTTAAATAGTAATTTTACAGTAATTTATGGGTTTGTTGACATCTCGTCATGGCACAGTAAGCGATTTTATCACACTAAAATAATGTTAAAACATTGTTTATGTCTTGTGGCTATACTTTTTGAAACAGTATTTTAACGGTTACGGATTGGCATGTCCAAGTAATTTTTTGTGGTAATCAACATTATGTTACAAATGCTGTTGATTGAGCTTAACTTCTAATAAATCCAGAATATTCCCTTTAGTCATTTTGATGTGATATTGGGGTTTGTTGTGGTACAAATACTGGGAATTAAGCTCAAGTAATTGTAAGCAAGCATTTGTTAAGGCATTTCTTTGCACAAATATGTACTCATACAATCTTGAATGATACACAGTTAAAAAATTATGTCAAAACAAGTCTTTAAAGGGGTTTCGGGCACTTGTCGGCTGGCCAGGCTGAGAGAACATAAAGCCACATTACGCTGGTTTAAAATTGGTATTTTTTTCTTCTTCTTCCCTGCACAATTGGTAAAATAACTCCTGGTTGTAACTCCTTTTAAATATATATTTTTTCGCTGGCATCCTGTTTTCTTTTTTTTCTTTTTTTTTTTTGGCGTGGTTAGTTCCTGTTTCCTCTACTCATTAAAAATAGAAAAACTACTCTCTTATTAAATTAATGTGTGTTTTCTCACTTTGGGACTGTGTGTATGTTACGGCACAGTTTGACAAGGCTAGACTAGAGTTTCAAACACAAAAACTCAAACCAGTGCATGTTGTTTTTGAAGACATGCAGGAAATTACAAGATACCACGGTTACATGTGAGAGACAAAGTGAGATTGGGAGTTAAATAAAAAAAAAGTTAGTGTATCTACTTTTTTCCCCACAACGCTAAAATAGCCATTAAAACCCAATGGTCAGATAACCAGCGGAGATCATTCCCCACAAACATAGAGAATCCAGCTGGATACAAACTATACAAGCTATATCATTTATTTCAACACTGAAAGACAAACATGTTCACAAGTAGATATGTTTACATGTGCTGTAACCATCTCTGGTTAAAATGCTGGGTTTCTTGAAGGCTGATCTGGGATCTGTTGTAGTGCAAGTACAGATACCAGCGAGCAACCTACCTACCTGATCTTAGATCAGAGTAACTCCAAATACTAATCTCAAAGAGTCATATCTGAATGCACATGCTGAGAGAATCATGATAATCATGCATGACCAAACCCCTTTTACACACATGTGTGCTAGAGATAACTGTGTGTTTGCCTCTTACAAATTGATATACAAACAAATTTTCAGAAGAAAATAATTTTACAATACTGACAGGTATAAATACATTGTAAAACACTAATAGCATATAAAAGCACAATAAAACTTAAGTGTTATTTTAAAAATAGGAAACACAGAATGATAGTCTACTATTGTTCCTATTTTTATAGGACAACTTTAAATCAAAGTCAAAATACCATCATAAAACTGTCATCCCACACATAAATGTGTTTTAAGTAATCCATCTAGCACATTTATTAGATGCATTGTTATTAGGGAAGTAAACATAACGTTGGTTTTAAATTGAGAGGCATTTCCTTCAATAACTTTAATAGACTAAAAAGTATCCTTTCTGTATGGTCCCCTCTTTTACTCTATGTTCTGCCCTCCTCCATCTCTGCTTCCTCCCTCCTTTTAGATCGAAGAGAGGAAGATGATGGAGGTGGTGGTCTGAAATCTTGACAGATGACGATGAGTCTATAGAGGTTGAGGATGACCACTAGAAAGTTCTTGATAGCGAAAAAGACCAACATCTGGTGGAACACATCAAAGTAAATCATCACAATGAGACGCACTACGAGAAACGGCCCATCCTGAATAAACAAGCTCTCTACGATGTTCCAAATATCTGTACTGTGTCTTGACAAGAGCCTGTTACAACAGCCGTCTTCCCCATTGGGCTCATCGGAGGTCTGTGGCCTGGATGTAACAACTGTAGAGTAACACATGATAGAGAGAAACAGAAGTAGAAGATTGTGTGAAATTGAATTAATTTCCTTCTAGTTGGCAGAAAATGTAGAATCTCATGTAGTTTGTGACTACTGTTAGAACTGGTCCCACTCGCCATGTTTAGTCAAAGCTCATAGTATGTTTGCAGGAAACTATGTCATCATGCTTTGGCCATCTTTCATTTTTTTAAATCACTTCAATAAAAGCACAGTTCCTACAGGGAAACATCTGCTTCAATGAAGCTAAAGGGCCAGTTCACCCAAAAATGAAAAATCTCTCATCATTTACTCACCCTCATGCCATCCCGGATGTGTATGATTTCTTTCTGCAGAACACAAACAAAAATTTTAAGAAGAATATTTCAGCTCTGTAGGTCCATACAATGCAAGTGAATGGTGACCAGACCTTTCAAGCTCCAAATATTACATAAAGGCAGGATAAAAGTAATCCAAATGACTCCATTGGTTAAATATATCTCTTTAGAAGTGATACGATAAGTGTGGTTGAGAAACAGATGCATATTTAAGTCCCTTTTTACTATAATTCTCAATTTTCACATTCTGAAAATGTAAGTGGAGATTTACAGTAAAAAATTATTTAAATATTGATCTGTTTCTCACCCAAAGCAATTGCATTGCTTCAGAAGACATACTGTATATCAAACTACTGGTGTCTTATGGATTACTTTTATGCTGTCTTTATGTGATTTTTGGAGCTTGAACGGTCTAGTCACCATTCACTTGCATTGAAAGGAACTACAGAGCTGAGATACTCTTCTAAAAATCTTCATTCGTGTTCAGCAAAAGAAAGAAAGTCATACACATCTGGGATGGCACAAGGGTGAGTAAATAAGAGAATTTTCATTTTTGGGTGAACTATTCCTTTAAAGTTGGTGGGATTTAGTGTTGGAAGAGGGTTCTAAAGCTGCATGTCTCACTAACAGACTGCTTTGTTTCCTAAACTACATTAAATCAATTACTGTAAATGAATATAACGACATACCTACGCAATCCATTTGCTTCAAGTGATCACGTTTCATTTAGATAGATAAAGCAAATTAAAGATCTTCTGTTTAGATGTGTTTGAAAGAAATATTCCAGGTTCAAAGGAGTAAATGGGGCCAGTCCATAAACAGTGAAGAGAAAAGTGCAGCCACGAGATGTTAACATTATACGTATTAACATGAGTGATAAAATCATGTTAACATGTATAACATTTACATCTGGTGGTGAAACTTGTGAAACAATGTGCATTTAAATGTTTGGATGACTGGCCCCATTCACTTGCATTATAAATGACTTACTATAACTATATTTTTTTAATTATTATTATTTAAATCACTTTTTGTAGTAAAATAATATTATGCCACAAATTATGTCAATTAAGCATAACTTGTACTGAACCAAGGACATTCCATTTATACATTATGGGCTGTAAAAAGGAAGTTTTGTCCTTTTAGTAGAGATGTTTATAGAAAGAAAATGCAAGACATCTCTCTCTCTCTTACTGAGGATAGAAGTGATATAGATCAAATTCCAAATCAAAAACACATGCTGTTGAACACATGTATCTAGAAACATGCCCCGCAACATGTTTTTTTCCCAAAACACACAACACACCAACAGTTTGTGGTCATAAGCACTTACTAAAGAGACCCTGGGTAAGAAAAATGCTTTTTGTGGAGCAGGATCAAAAATTCACGATATCTGATCCTCAAGTGAAAATTCCACTGGACAGCAGGATCCTCCTCTGGTCACTTGAGAGTTTGTGTGGATTTCCTTTTTGGAAGAGTGATAGATGGGATCTTGAACTCTTTTGTAGGTCATATGCTGTTAGATGTGTTTGATGGTGAGATGTTAAGGAAACACAGTTAAACAGGTTATCACTAACCTGCCAGGTGTAAAGGAAACTGCAACATACTCCACGTCCACACTGCCAGGATTATATACACCAGCTGAAGGCTGTTGTCCCTGTAATACAAACACAGGGAAGATTGTGTCATAAAGGTTTGCATAAAATTATGCATTAGCATTTCTATATGAACCTCTCTCAATGGATAAAAACTACAAATCAGCCAAGATTCATCCAATATCACGAAATAAAAATGCTTAAGTAAACTTGCACTTTGAGTTTTGATTATGATAATGTTATAAATAAACATTGTGTGTTTTTAATGCAATGGCAAAGAAAATAATTACTTTTCTAAATTATAATACGTAGCATAAAAGGTTTTAAATGCATCTGAATGGGACACTTAGTTAAGATGTGAACATATTACTCATGTGTTTGGGTCAAGACCTGCAACGCCCTATAAATGGCATTACAGAGACCAGATTCTCAGACACATAAACACTTATCCCAAACACTTATCACTCATTATGTTAAGGAAATACAAAAAATCAACACCAATGACTCATTCTCAGGAAACAGTGGCATTTACGTTACCATGATTTACTACTGATAAAATTAATACGAAAAAATACAGCCACTTTATTTTATACACAGTACTTCATATAACTCTTTATAGTGTGTAATGCAAAAGTGAAACAGAATAAAAAAATCTTGCCTGTTTTTTTCAAATAACATAAGACTCTGAAGCATTTCAGAAAGCATGATGATGATTTGATGAGTTTAATTAGGTTTTTTAGATTAGGGAGACATAACATAGAAAATAACATAGAAAATGTGCGCTGTTTGGCGAGTACTCCTGTACCAGGATTGGAAAACACTGAAATATTGCATAGCTGTAATCACAATTTAGGATTGGGGAAATAAGAATGAACCCTTTTCCTGGTTTGGAAATGCTAAGTAAACAATAATAAGGTACACTTCTATAGAGGTACATGGGAGACCATAACAAATATAATTTTTGCGTTCTCATTTGCTCCAACAGTAAAATATATATTTTTTCCCTTCCAGAGGAGGTCCATAAAGAGACAAATTTACATCACCCAACACTAGTATGTGAATTGGCATTCAGCCAGTCTTTTGTCTGTAGACAAAACAGGAAGTACTCACTTGATATCAGAAAGTGTTTCACTGGTGAATTCCAGAATATCTGCTGCCGTGCCAACGAAGATGAGCAGAAGCTGAGACAGCTCGTCGCGAGTTACTCCTCCCCCTAGTGGGAGGAGCCACTTTCCGATGATGAGAAGGATGAGCAGAACCTGATGAAGACCAAGGATCCAGTCATTCGGACAAACAGAGGTGAGAACGCGTTCCAAGTTCTGATTGACACAAACACACACATTTGTTTACAGACAAAGATTAGATATAAATTGGACACTATGACTAAGCAAATCAGACCACACTGAACAAAGGGGATGATTCTCTTCATTCCAAAGAAATATGACTGCAAACATGGATGAATCAGTCTTAACGGGGATGAACTGGCCATCGGAAGCACCGGGACTTTTCCCAGTGAGCAGGTTGTGTAGTGGGCCACTCAAAATACTCAAAGTGCGACGAAATGGCACTACCCGTTTAAATTGTACAACGTATCTGCCATAGGCCTCAGCATGAGAGCAGAGTGGGACCCGTCATTTCCGTTAAAATGTAGTAATAAAGATATATACTGTCAGGATTTAAACGTGGGACCTCCTTGACTAAAATGTCTTTTACATATATAATAAACTACTAAATTGTTAAAAAGTGTTCTTCTTTAGTCAAGTCTTATCCCACCTAGTGAGTTAAGTCTTTGATTTTCACATCAATTCAAATAGCTTTACACACAATTATGCTGTAATGTCTGGTGCGTGGTAAGTTCTGGGCTGGTAACCAAAAGTTTGTTGGTTCAAATCCCACGAGGACTGAATTATCACTACTTTGATCATGAGAAAGGCACTTAAGCCCTGGTTGCTCAAAGGGGACTGTCCCAGAGTGAGAAGTTAAGTCCGAAATTAATGTCTAGTGAAAGTAAAACAGGTAGAATGAAAAATCAGTATAATAACAAACACATTTCTATAGAGCCTCAAAGTTACCATGAGTGTCAAAATACATTTTGGACATCCTCCATTAAAAACTTAATAATGGCAATGCTTAAAAGGACCCCACCAAAACTAGAGTAAAGGGTGATGGAATGGCTGAGGAGTTAGTGATATATCATGATATCCTCTAGTAAAGATTTCAAATCCATGGAATAGTAATTCAAGAGAAAGACTCTGTGGAAGTGAAAAGCAAGGTAGCTGCATTTCCAGTGTTGCATATTGCATATTGACAATGGTTACTGTGTTGTGGGCCACAGGAAAAGAATTAGATCACAAATTTGAAACACACGGTGGAAGCTTACATGCTATATCTCTAAACTGAGAACAATACTACCCAAAAGCTACCATGGAGTTGATCATTCATGCTTTTATTTCGTCATGTTTAGACTACTGTAATTCTCTTTTTATTTGTTTTAACAAATTTTCTCTGAACCGTCTCCAATTGGTGCAAAACGCAGCAGCCAGGCTATTAACAGGAACAAACAAAAGGACTCACATCACTCTGATCTTATTTATTCTTCACTGGCTTCCAGTAAAATATAGAATTGATTATAAAATATTAGTTTTAACTTTTAGAGCACTTCATGGACAGACCCCTAAATATATTGCGGACACGTTGACCCCTTACTCTTCATTCCGCACTCTTCGTTCCTCAGGTCAAAATCTCCTGATGATCCCCAAAACCCGACTTAAAACTCGGGGAGACCGCTCTTTTCAGGCAGTTGCTCCCAAACTGTGGAATGCCCTGCCCTTGTCGTTGCGTGTGGCTGATTGTGTTGATTCTTTTAAAAAACAGCTGAAGACACTTCTATTCAGACAAGCTTTCAGTTGACTTAGTTATCATGTTGTATGCTTTGTATAATTGTGTCTTAATTGTTTAAATTGTTATTTTTCTACATGTAAAGGCACTTTGTGATTTTATCTGTGAAAGGTGCTATATAAATAAAGTTTACTTACTTACTTATATTTAAACCTAACACTTTATTTTATTTTATTAAACTGCACTATTATGACTTGAAGACATTCATATATAACCACTTTTTCTGTTAAAGCATCATTTTCTGTAAATCTACTTTGAAATGATGTGTGTTGTGAAAAGCGCTATACAAATAAAAATGACTTGACATGACATGACTTGACATGTATGCAGATATATAGTAGTCAGAGCATCAGTGACTTTTTGTGCCTTTGATAAATAATCAATTAAAAGTAAAAAAAAAACATACAAATATGAAGTTAATTTGCAAGATTACCTTGAGTGTTTCATTAGCCAGGGTGCCATTCTGAGGTGTTACCATGCTCTTGACATTCTCCCATGAGTCCAATTTCTTACACTGTCAGACACCAGAAAGCAGAGGAGTTTAATAAATGGAAACTCAGTTGGAATATCAGTTATTAAATTACCATAATTAGGCTTGACCGACTCTCACACACACATACACACACACACTAAAATAACAATGACAATGTTAATCTGTAATTATTCAGCAAGGTAAACTACAATAACACATGAAATGAATGCTAGACAATGCTCAAGATAATGCAAAAAGCTCCAGTCATTAGTGTAATGTAACTTGGTTATACAGAGAATATATTAATTATATTATTATAAAACAATAGTGCATCGATATATATAAAAATGACAGTTGTGATGGAATCACATCAATACTGAACTGTCAACATATTTATAATGTACAGTCTATTTTATAAACAGCTACTTTCATCATCCACCAAATTTAGCTAACAGCTATTGATAAAGCTGGCTAGCTAGCTAACACCGACATCGGCTATCATATAAATGCAGGCATTGTATAATGCAAAGAAAAGGGATTACTTCAAACTACAGTCTCACATAGTCAGACTTAAATCCACACTTTGTTTTAGCCCTGTTCCAGCACTGGAGAGTCAAATATAATATGCAGTCTCAAAGTGTGTAGTAAAACAATCATAACTGTGTAATTTTAATCATCTATCAGCATGATGTCGGTGAATCACGTTTAGCCTCTTTGTACGTTTGTCATTGTTTTGGTTGATGCTCGCTAGCGTCCCAATGGAGTGTGTGCGCGATCATGAGCAACAGGTAGCTGGATACAGTTCACTTAACGGCCACAGTGTCATTAATAACAAGGGTTTCTGAATCTTTAATGAACTTGACCTAACTAAGTCTATTGTAATGTGTTTTAACTAAACAAAGACAAAACTCATGATTCCTTCTAAGAAAAAAATAAAATAAATATAAAACAACAGCAAACAACACAAAACGACACAGAAACAGGTTTCTTGGGGCAGCAGCAGCCATGAAGGAAAAACAAAAGCATGAGAGCACATCACAGTTCTTAATGTAATAAAGGACATAATGTTATAACATTTGGTCCTAAATATATACAAATGTCCCCGAAAGGTGCTTGGTATGTTTTAGAATATTTTAAGTTTGTGTTTGCGTATATTAATATATATGTAGATATGAAGTTTATGCACTCATTTTTGATAGACAGTTATAGTTAGTACAATAGAATAATAGTAGAGTTGAAATAACTTTATTGCATTAAAGGAATATTATAGGTTCAATACAATTTAAGCTCAATCTACACCATTTGTGGTATAATGTTGATAACCCCCAAAAATTATTTTGACATGTCCCTCCTTTTCTTTAAAAAATTTGGTTTACAGTGAGGCACTTACCATGAAGTGAATATGGGGCAATCCGTAAATGTTAAAATACTCGCTGTTTCAAAAGTATAGCCACAAGACATAAACAATATGCATGTTAACACACATTTAGTGTGATTAAATTACTTACTAATATTTGCTGTGTAAATTTACATCCAATTGTACAATTTAACCTACCACAGTAAAATCTAAAACGCCAGTAAAAACGATGATTTAAACAACTTTACAACTAAAATAATACACGAGTTTTAACAGAAGAGTTAATGTAAGTGCTTTTATAAAATAATAAGCTTCACATTTCTGCCTTTAAACCCTCCAAAACATGGCCCAATTCACTTCCATTGTAAGTGCCTCACTGGAAACTCTGGTTTTGCTTAAAGAAGGGCTTTTTTTCATCTTTAGGACAATATATATTTTTTTTTTTACATTTAGGGCCTTATTACATTAAGGACCACATTTTAATACATTTTGGGGCAACGTGGGTTACATTTAGGACCTTTGTAGCTACATTTAGGGCCATTTATTACATTTGTTCCCTCAATAAGGTTTTCAGCAAGTAACAACCTAAATTTCAGGTAAAAAAACAAGAAAAAACAGAAAGGTTTCCAGTGAACAGAATTGGTACACAGAAGGATACCTGAGGATCACTGGCCTTGTTCTCCTGATGATGCAACTCTAGAATCCAGATGGATGGAATAATACTGATGAGGAAGAGCAGGATGGCTGGAGAAAACCTGAGAGAGGACAGAAAGATGACTGCATTACATTTACAGATGCATTACTATAACAAATGCACACTGGCACATAGTACATAAGAACTCAACACTTGGTGAACGGATTTGTATGTTCCTTCACACACACATGCATGTATAGGCTGCATACACGCCCATCAGTCAGATGTAACAATAGGTTTAGCAGGATGTTGGGGAGGGGGAGGAGGAGGAGGGAGGGACTGAGGAATGTAGCCAAGTTTTGAGGAAAAGATTTAAATCAAAAATACATCTGGACAGAGACTATAAAAGCTGATTAAATACCATCTAAATATATACTTTAATTCTGAATGCTGAATTAAAGCTATTGTGATCTCATTCACAGAATATGATCAACAACTGTTTGGAAGAGTTTTGGAGTGTCCTGTCACAGAATGAATTGGTAATCTGTTTCAGATTACTTCAGATTATGTCATGCTTTAAATCACGTATACTGTAACAAATAATGGATGATTTGAGAAAGTATATGCCACTCACCATTTGTACTCTTTCCCCTTTCTTCGCTTTAAAGTGAAGATCATCTCCACGACCAGAGGCAGATAAAAGACCGTCAGTAACCAGTAGATACTGTCATTTTTCACCGTTGTCACTCTCCAGACCCCGATGAGAGAGACCAGAATAAACAGCGATCTGGTTATGATCGCGCACACGAATTTGACCAAAATCATGTTCAAAGATAAAGAGTGTCCCGGGTTGTGTGGTGTGAACTCTGCTCGCAGAATCCCGTTAAATCCCCAGTTTATGTTGAATCCTCCCACCAGCGTCAGCGTGTGAACTGAGTTACAGTGGGGAAATATTTGCTCAAGAGACACTGTTGGAGGACTACCGAAAGATTTAGAAAGATTTTAAAGACAAGACTTTGTCATTCCAAAGTATATTTATTATTTATCTTGACAGGGAACCGTATGCCTACAGTTTAGAAAAACTGAAAATGAACGAGACCGCTAGAGGGCAACATTTATTTACCACGATCACTTCAAATAAATGCATTTCCAAGATGACCGTGAAATGTGAATGTCCAATGATGATTTCGGGGTTTTTGTGATTTGTCTTTTAAATGGACTGGTTGTCTGGTGTGTAAGACTTTGTCATCACACACAACCACTGTAAAAACTTGACTTGACAGTAATAAATACTTAATTCGGAACACTTGACAAACTCGACTTTCAAATCACACTCGAGAAAGTTTTAAAGGCTAGATTCCAGAAAGGCTATTTTGTATAACTAGCTAGCACATTAAAGGAATATTCCGGGTTCAATACAAGTTCAGCTCAATCAACAGCATTTCTAAAATAATGTCAATTACCACAAAACTTAATTTCGACTCCCTCCTTTTCTTTAAAATTAGCAAAAACTGTCAACTTACAATGGAAGTGAATGGTGCTGATCTGTAAACTTTAAAACACTCACTGTTACAAAAGTATAGCCCCAACATTATGCCTGTTAACATGATTTTATTGTTATAAAATCACTTACTTACCTTTTCTGTGTAAAGTAACATCCAATTTTACAACTTTGTTGTCATGACGTAATACCATAAACCCTAAAACGACAGTAAAACTATTTAAGCAACTTTACAGCTCAAATAATAAATGCGTTTTAACAGAAGAATTAATGTAAGTGCTTTTATAAAATTATAAGCTTTATAGTTCTGTCTTTAAACCGTCTAAAAATTGGCCCCATTCTCTTCCATTGTAAGTGCCTCACGGTAACCTTGATATTTGCCTTTATTTTTTTTACGAAAAGGATTGATGTGTCGAAATATTATTATTATTAATTTTATTTTTTTGGTAATCAATATTATGCCACAAATGCTTTAGATTGATCTTAAAGGTGCACTCAGTAATTTTTTATTTTTTTTGTCATTTAAAAAGTGGAGCTCTAAAGTCATGAATTGTGATTTTTCAATGTATGTAGGAAATCATGACCACTCACATTAAAATGAAGACTCCGGTCATATCAGTAACCTTATAAAAATCTGTTCTATTCTACATGGAGATGGTCCACACATGGGGGCTGCCATGTTAGAATCACATGACCAGCCGAATACCACTGGCTTAATTTCAGTAACCCTCCTGTTATTTGACACTTTCATTGATTAAAGTAATCATGGCTGACTGTTAATACTACATTTCTACAATGGCATCTGAAACTAATGAATTAAAATGATGCTGCATCCAAACCGCTAGGTGTTAGTGTAAATTCCAAGATGACACAAAGACAAAAGTTACCGAGTGCACCTTTAACTTGTATTAAACCTGTAAACCTGGAATATTCCTTTAAAGGGTAACTAAACCCTAAACCAACTTTTTTGAGTTAATGATCTGTAAGAATGGGGCTTTATTAGTACTGGTCATTGATTCAAGTAATTTTTTTGACATTTGTGTATAAAGTGTTTTAATTCTACAATATATGGTGTGAAAACGTCTGAGTGCTGCCCTCTTCAGGTTGAACGGTGGCTACTGCAGTTGAATTTTCCTATTGGCTGTTTGCGGTACTTCGTGACGTAACCGGTGACAGCTGACGTAAGCAGGTTCCAGCTCACCACGCCCTTGGTACGAGCTACCACGCCCATGGCAGTATAAAAACCATCTCGTTTCGTCAAAACCACTGTAGCGAGTCAGGAGTTGGAATTGCGAGTATTGAAAACGATCAGGATAGAGTATTTTAGCATCTATTTAGCATAGCATTTATATAGTTATTTAGATTATTTAGTGTAGTCTAGGTAGTTAATTAGCATATTTGTTAGTGTAGTATTGTTAGAAGCATAGTTAGTTAGTAGCATAGTATTGCGTCAGTTAGGATAGCTTCAAGTTAGTGTAGATTATCTGTATTTAGTACAGTTGTCAGGATGGTACGTAGGTGTAGTGTTGCTGGTTGCAACAGCAATGCTGGACTGTATAGCTTTCCAGCAGACTTGGA
Source organism: Xyrauchen texanus (assembly GCF_025860055.1). NCBI lineage: Eukaryota > Metazoa > Chordata > Actinopteri > Cypriniformes > Catostomidae > Xyrauchen > Xyrauchen texanus. Next base: position 32,003,790 of record NC_068291.1, on the reverse strand, counting down.
AATTAGGCGCCAGTGGTTGCATGTCCTTGGCCTGGAAGACCGCGAGTTCCCGCCTAGAGCTGGAAACTGCATTTTACAGAGTGTGCAAACTGCATTCTCCAATGCAATGGAGGTGGAAATGGGCTTCTCCAAACAGCTCGCGCTGAAAAGCGACGCAGTGCCAAATGCTGCTCCTCCTGCATGGACTCCACTACCGCAGCGGCGTCTTGAGGTGAGTGATCATATATATTTGAATCACAATTTATGGTTAGGCTAAAGTTAATCCTCTAGGGTAGGGTAGACAAACGTGCCGGCGCATTTGCTGGATTTCTTCACATAGCGGCAAAATATGAATATGCCTACAGAGCGCGCGCTATTGACATCAACTCGATAAAACTCATCAGATTCATGTACATGTCGTCTTGCGACCGTGTGAGGAATAATAATAACATAATAGTAATACTCCTGGAGAAAATTACCACTCCAGTCACTCTCCATTTTAGAGTCTGACAGCAGCTGTCAATTAATCCGTCACTATGGGTCTCAGGTGCTCGCAAACCCCCCCCCCCACTTTTCCCACTTTTCCAGCATTTTTCAAATATTGCTAGTGGGTGGAGTCAGACTCTGAGCAGAAGTTTAGTTACCCTTTAAGATTTCCTATTCAGTGCTTAAAAAAAGAAGTGAATGGGAAATTTTTAGAAATTATAATCTTATTAAAGCACTTACATTCATGTGGCTCTGGGTAGCTCAGCGAGTAAAGATGCTGACTACCACGCCACACTCAGGCGTGCTGAGTGACTCCAGCCAGGTCTCCTAATCAAGGGTAGAGTCACATGGGGTAACCTCCTTGTGGTCGCTATAATGTGGTACCGCTCTTGGTGGGGCGCATGGTGAGTTGTGCGTGGATGCCGCGCAGAGAATAGTATGAAGCCTCCACGTGTGCTATGGCTCCGTGGTAACGCGCTCAGCAAGCCATGTGATAAGATGTGCGGATTGACATCTTAGATGCAACTGAGATTCGTCCTCTGCCACACAGATTGAGGCAAGTCACTACACCACCATGAGGACTTAGAGCGCATTGGGAACTGGGCATATCAAATTTGGGAGAAAAAGGGGAGAGAGAAAAAAAAAGTACTTGCATTAATTTTCTGTTAAAACTTGTGTATTATTTGAGCCGTAAAGTTGTTTAAATCGTCATTTCTGCAACAGACTACTGTTCAAGGCAGATAAACCTTTGGTTATTTACAGTATCTCAGGGACAAATGAAATATAGGATCTATACCTCAGTAGAGCTGAGAGAAGAGAGAACAGAATCTACCTTTTTATTTCTTTGCCATTACTTGAGTATTACCTGCATAGATTATGATGCAATTTAATTAATGAATGATTTGATGTGTATACTAACATGCACTCTGTAACTGCCATAACTTGATTTTTCAACCTTTCCCATTTCCCTAACCTGTTTACTAGATAGCAATATAAAAATAGGCCTTTGTGATATTAAAATATATTTTAAAAATAATAATTATTCAAGGTGATGATAGAATGGCACAAGGTAGTGACAGCAGTCATTCCTCACTGTAGATCAATAGTAAAGTTTTTATATAGATATTATAAAGATCTATAGATATATGTTTTGCTGTTATGCAATCCATGCCGCAGCATATTCTGTAACTTCAATAGCTGGTGTCATCTGGTGCACTATGGCTGCCGTCGCATCATCCAGGTGGATGCAACACACTGATGGTGGTAGAGGAGATTCCCCCTATACTATGTATAGAATTATACAAATTTAGAACAGTCATACGAATCCTGACGATTTCGCTATGAGATTTATTTGGTTTAAGACCACATGCCCTCTTCAGGTCAGTTTAGCATATACTGATGTATGAGCCATTTTTACCAGTGAGGTCAACCTAAAATGTCCTCATTATAGTCAGATTTTAATGTGTCACTATATTGGTGAGGACATTTCAGTCATTTTCAGACAAAAATAGGGAAACCTGTACACACACACACACTGGTCTCATTCTGAATGATCTTTATTGAACAGTCACATTTGGTATTCAGAAACATGGCATCAAGAAAAAACAAGTATTCACTGAACAGGTCTGTCAGTGTGAGGCACATTCACACGGCAAGAGATTGAACCCATATGAAGTTTTGAACTGATGTTTTCCAACTATAAGCAGAATAAGATCAGATGAATAGGATCATTGTTAAATTATAACAAGGAAATTCAGTCATTAATGTTTGGAGTGAAGATGTATATACTTAAAATGATTCAATAAAACAGTCATGTATTCAGTGGACACTGACAACTGACCAGTTCTCTCTCACTCTCTCCACAAACACAACAGAACCGACACATCCATATACATATATAACTCCCAGAAACAAGCAGACACACACAAATACCAAACTTACCCATCCATATACACGTATAACTCCCAGAAACACACACACACACACACACACACACACACACACACACACACACACCTACCCACACACTCTCACACATACCAAAACGACCCATCCATATACATATATAACTCCTAGAAACACACACACACACACACACACACACACACACACACACACACACACACACACACAAACAAACCCATATACATACAGTGAGGAAAATAAGTATTTGAACACCCTGCTATTTTGCAAGTTCTCCCACTTAGAAATCATGGAGGGGTCTGAAATTGTCATCGTAGGTGCATGTCCACTGTGAGAGACATAATCTAAAAAAAAAAATCCAGAAATCACAATGTATGATTTTTTAACTATTTATTTGTATGATACAGCTGCAAATAAGTATTTGAACACCTGAGAAAATCAATGTTAATATTTGGTACAGTAGCCTTTGTTTGCAATTACAGAGTCAAACGTTTCCTGTAGTTTTTCACCAGGTTTGCACACACTGCAGGAGGGATTTTGGCCCACACCTCAACACAGATCTTCTCTAGATCAGTCAGGTTTCGGGGCTGTCGCTGAGAAACACGGAGTTTGAGCTCCCTCCAAAGATTCTCTATTGGGTTTAGGTCTGGAGACTGGCTAGGCCACGCCAGAACCTTGATATGCTTCTTACAGAGCCACTCCTTGGTTATCCTGGCTGTGTGCTTCGGGTCATTGTCATGTTGGAAGACCCAGCCTCGACCCATCTTCAATGCTCTAACTGAGGGAAGGAGGTTGTTCCCCAAAATCTCGCAATACATGGCCCCGGTCATCCTCTCCTTAATACAGTGCAGTCGCCCTGTCCCATGTGCAGAAAAACACCCCCAAAGCATGATGCTACCACCCCCATGCTTCACAGTAGGGATGGTGTTCTTGGGATGGTACTCATCATTCTTCTTCCTCCAAACACGGTTAGTGGAATTATGACCAAAAAGTTCTATTTTGGTCTCATCTGACCACATGACTTTCTCTCATGACTCCTCTGGATCATCCAAATGGTCATTGGCAAACTTAAGACGGGCCTTGACATGTGCTGGTTTAAGCAGGGGAACCTTCCGTGCCATGCATGATTTCAAACCATGACGTCTTAGTGTATTACCAACAGTAACCTTGGAAACGGTGGTCCCAGCTCTTTTCAGGTCATTGACAAGCTCCTCCCGAGTAGTTCTGGGCTGATTTCTCACCTTTCTTAGGATCATTGAGACCCCACGAGGTGAGATCTTGCATGGAGCCCCAGTCTGAGGGAGATTGACAGTCATGTTTAGCTCCTTCCATTTTCTAATGATTGCTCCAACAGTGGACCTTTTTTCACCAAGCTGCTTGGCAATTTCCCGTAGCCCTTTCCAGCCTTGTGGAGGTGTACAATTTTGTCTCTAGTGTCTTTGGACAGCTCTTTGGTCTTGGCCATGTTAGTAGTTGGATTCTTACTGATTGTATGGGGTGGACAGGTGTCTTTATGCAGCTAACGACCTCAAACAGGTGCATCTAATTTAGGATAATAAATGGAGTGGAGGTGGACATTTTAAAGGCAGACTAACAGGTCTTTGAGGGTCAGAATTCTAGCTGATAGACAGGTGTTAAAATATTTATTTGCAGCTGTATCATACAAATAAATAGTTAAAAAATCATATATTGTGATTTCTGGATTTTTTTTTTAGATTATGTCTCTCACAGTGGACATGCACCTACGATGACAATTTCAGACCCCTCCATGATTTCCAAGTGGGAGAACTTGCAAAATAGCAGGGTGTTCAAATACTTATTTTCCTCACTGTATATAACTCCCAGAAATATAATAATAATAATATATATATATATATATATATATATATATATATATATATATATATATATATATATATATATATATATTAGACACACAGTATATGCTACCTTAATATGGGAGCTTATATTTTATTAAGTACATGTCATTTTGAAGTGATAGTGGGCATAAAAATGTGGATCTCTTAAAAAGATAAAAATAAAAGAAATATAATAAAAAAATAAAAAGATCCAAAGTATTTTGTTTTGGACAAAAGATACATTTCAGCATATGGTCAGTGATGGATTTTCAAAAAATAAGCCATGAATCCATGTCTGTTATGATTAGATTTTATATTTGGAGCTACAAGTAAACAAGTTCAGGTCCTGCACAAAATCTTCGGCATGCATGACTGTCAAGATCTGTGAAATTTCTTCTTCACCACCAGAGGGTGCAAGAATGAGAGCAACCAGACCCTGCAAGCACCTTTAGACATAAAGAAGTACAGTGGTGAGCTATGGTCTGCAAAGGACTTGTTTATTATGCGTAAACAAATAATTCCTATTCAGGGAATGTGGAGAGCAGTGTTTAATGTTCTAACAGGAAACAACATACACCATTAAACAGCAACACACACATTCTCCAAATTAAAAATAATAATAGTGAAACAAACACATCAAAATAATTTAATTAATAACAGTTGTGGTTAAAGGAGAACTGCGATCAGAGTAGAAAATGGAAATATTGAGAGTACAACAGGAGAGTTATAGGCTGAGGTGGCATGTCAGTGCTTAAAGGAACGGTTGGCGTAAGACTCCAGAGAGCAGTTCTAAAGAAGGGTCTTTTGACCTTTCCAACCTAAGAGACACATGCGATGTGATTGCCTCAGCGAGAAATGAGCAAGACTTTTCTGAGAGACGATATGTGTTGAAGAAGGTCACAAATTGTTTGGGGATAACCAGGGCTGGGATCTGAATATCAAGCATAAAAAGCACCAAGAAATACACATGAGAGGTTCACAGTGGGATTAGAGTTTTTTGGAAATTCAGCTTTTACTCTTGGTCTTGCTCTGTTCTTTTTTTGCTCCTTCTTTTTTTGTCTTTTTTTTGTTTTTTGTCTGTTGCACATTATTTATTTTTATTTTATTTTGCAATGCTCGGTCCATTAACATTAGAAGTAATTTTGTAGATTTTCATATAGTTTCTAGCATTAACTGGGTGTTTTTGTTTTCTCACAATGCTCTGTTCATTGAGATATAGAAGTCCATTTTTGCCGCATAACATTTTTTATTGTGCTTTAGTAAGTCATAATTATGAGATAAAAAGTCAAAATTATTAGATAAATGTCAAAATTTTTAGATAAAATAAGACATTTTTAAATAAAAATTCAAAATAGTGAGATAAAGTCAAAAGTTTGAGATAAAAAAGTCAAAATAGTGAGATAAAGTCAAAAGTTTGAGATAAAAAAGTCAAAATAGTGAGATAAAGTCAAAAGTTTGAGATAAAAGTCAAAATTGCGATAAAAATCTAATTTATGTGATAAAAAGTCTAAATTTTAAGATAGAAACAATTTTGATATAAAAAGTCAAAATAGTGAGATAAAGTAAAAAAATTTGAGATAAAAAGTCACAATTTTGAGATAAAAAGTTAAAAGTTTGAAATAAAAGTTAAGATTTTAAAATGAAAAGTCCAAATTACGACATACTAAGTCATCATTTAGAGATATGAGAAAACATTAAATTGCGAATTGGTAAAGATGGCAAGCATGGTTCTCCGCGCAACGTTCCTTAAGGCCAAGGTGAGTCACCATTATTACGCAAGTATTTATATCGTAAATGCAAGTATTTATACCGTAATATCGTCAATCACATTTTGGATATAAATGATCAATGTTGATCAATTCCCACTTCTAATTGCAAAATGTGTAAAAATGACCCCTTCTCAAATGTTAGCTATAAATTCAATATTTAAATGGGTGTCTAATGCAAATTTTATGACTTACTTGGGTAATAATGGTGACTCACCTTGGCCTTAAGGAACGTTGCGTAAAGAACCATACTTGCCATCTATACCAATTCACAATTCAATATTTCGAAATGATGTCTTTTGATCTCGAAATTACGACTTATTATGTTGTAATTTTGACTTTTTTATCTGATCATTTTGACTTTTTATCTAAAATATTTGACTTTTTATTTAAAATTATGACTTTGTATGTCAAAGTGCATACAAAGCACAAATATTTTTTTTTTTATGTGGCAGAAAGAGACTTCCATATTGAGAGCATAGATTGAATATCCTCAATGCTTTTTTCCAGCAATATCTCTGGGTGGTCAAAAGGGTTTTTAAGCCCCACATGACCATGTTTGGAGGATTCTTGTGTCACTTGACTTAGAGTTCTGTGTCTGGTTCTGTAATGTATCATTCTAAGATTTCAGATCTCATTTGTCCAGTTGGAGGGCTCATGTGTACAATTGGGGTGGGGTTAGTGTGGGTTTCTGTATGTATATGTGTGTGTGAGAAAGTGTATGCAGGTTAGCGGCCAACACTGATGTTGCATGTTTTGCAGCTGGGGTCTTTCTTGGCATTGACAGTGGACAAGCTCATCTGCTGGTGGCCACTTATCTGAGAGACAGTCCCCAGTGTTAGTGGAACCGGATCAGTATAAATCAGCTCCAGAATCACGTCCTGTGCGTGCCGAAACTCCACACGCCCATCGTCTCCACACACACGTGTCAGAAAGTGGTTGTTCGTCATATCTAGCTCAGGAAGGCGTTCAGTGCAGTACAGGTCTCCAGGCGAGCCACGAGGAGCCAGTACCAGGATTACATAATGATAGGCAGTATACATGCAGTAGAAGTCCCCAAAGTAGAGACGGGTTTCAGGGGTGAACAGGGCCTCGGCGGGCACCTGGAAACGGAAGCGGCCATATGGTGAATCCTGCGGGGGCTCACCTGTGTTAAACTCAGTGTTGCAACTGAAGACAATCCCCTCCAGTTTACCACTCAGAGGGGAGCCATGACTACCACTGTTGTCCTTTACCGAAGGCATCATTTGACCTCTAAGCACATCTCTGTGAGACAGAGAAATAAAGAGCAAGAAAAAGAGAGATTAATTTCCTTAATAGCGTATTTATTACTTGTGTATATATTTGCTATCTATCTATCTATCTATCTATCTATCTATCTATCTATCTATCTATAAAATGTTAGAATGTGTCCATCTCCTAAAACGTGTTTTAAGAGTGTACAACCATTTAAATTACCTTAAAGCTAAAACATGTGGACTAAAACCACAAAAGACTTCATGAGGTTTTTAACATAAAGCAGAGCCTGTTTTGTTTAAGCCCTGGCAATAAATTGTCGAATTATGCCACAAGTGGGCCCTATTTCCTTCTTAATGCTGAACTGAAACTCGGGAGCATAGCAAGATTCTTTTTCTCTTCCCCACCAGCATTACTTTATCTGCCCCTCCTCCCCATGTGTTTCTTTAATGAAGTGTTTTTTCCTGAATCACCTGCAGTGATGAAAGTACTCCTCATGCTGATTTCGGTAAAAGACAGAGAACTTGAGCATCCTGCCAGCAATCACTTCAGCCTTCTGCAAAAGCTGCGTCAAATGCACTGATGAATAATCTACAAACATAAAAACAAATATTATTTGTCTTATTCAAACATAGTTCATCTTCTAAATTAGATCAATGTTAACCATTTTAAAAGCTGGGCAGAAGCATTATATTTATCTCTATTCTTTGTGATTACAGTAAGTTTACTTTTATGACACGTCTCTCTAGAATATTTGATTCTGACAATTGCTGACAATCAAGGCATTCGGCTGTCAAATATTTCTGAATAATGACTGTTGTACATAGCAACACTTTATAACTGACCGCTCACCAGGTAATCTATTTTACCTACATAAATGTCACTTAATGTGTCTCGTTAGAGTCTCGAATCACCTTGTGGTCTCAACAAGTAAGCTAATAAAATAATTTTTAACTTTATTTATATAGGAAGTAGCTGTGTAATTAGCAAGGTAATGCACAGCAAACTGGTGATTACAGCAAAAATACCCTTTCAGGGTGATACAAGTCCCAATCATCACGACAGGATTTATTTAGCAATAATGACTGACTGCTTGTACCCTATCCCTTACGTATATATTCATAGTATATACGTGTGCTACCTGCTGTACAGAATTCGACAATATCACTCCATTCTGATATGGCATAGTCTCCATCACTCTGCTTGGATGCTGTTTGCACGGCAACTGTGTACTCTGTCCGTGGACTCAGGAACCAATGTCCTCGCACTGTCATGGGCAACGGGACCGCCTTAGCAACAAGCTTTGTAGGCACGTCCTGAAGACAGAGAGTGAGTCATTGAGGGAAGTTCCTGTCATCAAAGTCACAGACTTTCCTTAATCATTTCTGATTATTATAATGTTGAACGACAGAGCTATTTGGTGCTGCTGTATATAGGCAAATGCAGCACAATTTCAATTCTAACTACTATTATAAACCTTAAAGGGATAGTTCACCCAAAAATTATAATTGTCTCATCATTTACTCACCCTTATATTATCTCAAACTCCTATGACTTTCTTCTGCAAAACATAAACAAAGATTTTTTTTGAAGGATTTACAGTAGGCCTATGTGTGTTTTTGTCAATGGGGTTCAAATCTTTCAAAAAGGATATAAAGGCAGCACAAAGGCAATCCATGGATTCTGAAGTGATATTATCATTTTGGGGTGAGAAACAGACCAAAATGTAACTTGTTTTTCACTATAAATCCTGACATCTGCAGTCTTCTTGGCGCGATCATATATTTGAACTCGATTTCACTTCATCGTGGTTGACAAATACCCCATTGACTTGCATTGTATTAAGAAACACACATCATATCTCCATCAATATATCTCTGTTTGTGTTCCGCACAAGAAAAAGTCAAATTTGAGATGGAATAAGTTTGAGTAAATGATGAGAGAATTATAATTTTTGGGTGAATTATTCCTTTAAACTCAAGGCAATACTCAAACCAAGCAGAACAAAGAACAAAATGTCCTAAATTAGTCTTTAACAACTACAGCAGCAAAAATATTTGGATTAGCGACACGTCATTCAAAGCATTAAAATGGCCCTTTTCACCTCAAATGGTACTCATGACAATTGACAATCAATGAAAAGACTAAAAAGCTTATTATAACAGGAATCTGTGAGTACCTTGTGTTTGAATTTGTTTGAGTTCTTGTTCTCCTTTTTGTTAAGGTCAATGAAGTAATGTGTGATCTTCTCTGTGGTGTGAGGGTCCAGGTCCCAACAAATCTTAAAGGAGTCACAGGTGATGTTACTGATCTTGATATTGCGAGGAACAGGTAACTCCTCCATTCTTACAACACCACTGTCCTCTGGTTTACCTGAGAGAGAAATTGATGTAAAGGTAAGAAAATATATTAAACAGAGAGCAAGTAAAAAGGACTTAATCTTAAAATCAAAATGAAATTCTGAATGACACACTAAAAACAGAATTTGATAACAATTTACAATAAGGTTCTGTATGTTCAAATTAGTTAGCAAATGCACAAGTATTCATTGCTTGGTCATATTAACTATTGCATGCATTAACTAATGTTAACGTATACAACCACATTATACATTTTTACCAAGAACTCTTAATTGGAACTTTGTCTAATATCGTTTATGGTTTTTGACATTTTTATACTTCAGTTTTGTGCATAATTACCGTTACACAATACTGCCCTCAAACAACATACAAACAATGTGAGAAATCAGAGCTCTATTAGGTTGGCATGGCTACACTGTGGACACTTTATTATCCTAGAGTTTAGAGATGCACAACAGGAATATGGAACAACACACACACACACACACATTAAACAAAGTATAGTGAACAGTAACATTGAATCACCTCTGAAAACTGTACGAATAAGGTCACACTAGTGAATGTTCTTTGTATAATAAGCACCCTCAGCTTGCTGTCCTGTATACTACACACCAAGCCCCTTTCTCTCCCTAGAAATGGTATAATTTCATTACAATTGCTGACATGTTGCAATACATTCACATCTGTAAGTGAAAGTGGAGATTTAGAGTAAAAAAAGGACTTATATTTTAAACTGTTTCTCACCCACACCTATCATATCACATCTGAAAATATAGATGTAACCACTGGAGTCATATGGATTACTTTTAGGTTTTCATTATGTGAAACATCACATAAAAACACTACTACAAAGTGTCTGATCACTATTCACTTGCATTGTAAGGACCTACAGAAATGAAATATTCTTCTAAATATCCTCGTTTGTGTTCTGCTGAAGGAAGAAAGTCATACACATCTGGGATGGCATGAGGCCGAGTAAATAATGAGAGAATTTTCATTTTTTTTTTTGTGAACTATCTCTTTAAGAGAATTGTTACAGAATACTGCTTTTTAACATGGTAACACTTTACAATAAGGTTCCATTTGTTAACATTAGTTAATGAATTAGGTATCATGAACTAACAATGAACAATGTATTTTTATAGCATTTTTAATATTTATTAATGTTTGTTGATAAAATACAATTGTTCATTGTTAGTAAATGGTACAACTTTGATTTAAAAAAATGTATTACTATATGATGAAAGTTACATGAACCAAGATGAATAAATTCTGTAAAAGTATTGTTTATTGTTAGTTCATGTTAACTAATGCTAACAAATAGAACCTAATTGTAAAGTGTTAACATTTACATACAGTATTTGTTAAAAATATACATCTTCCACAGTTATTATGTCTGAGTTATGTAACCCTTCATTGCAAAATCATAAAAACCCAGCACCCTCATACAGAACAACCCCAGTTTTGATACTAAAACTGGACCCACAGATACTTCACATAATGTCTAGGACAGCTTTTGAAAGCTTGTGTATTCATTAAACACAACACAATACTGATTTAGCTACTAGGCCACAAGGTCATCTAGCAAGTTTAATGCAAGTCTGTCTAAATGTGATGAAGTTTTATCTAATATGATCAAATATTCCAGAAGTGACTATACATAGAAGAGTCAGCCAGCTTCAAAACACACCCACCATTCTTTCGGCACGATTTACCAGTGGTTGCAGTTTCCATGGAAACAAATCAAAGCAATTAATCAATGTAGAATTATTAAAAGAGGATGATGGGCAGAACCTATACATAAATGATTTCCTCCAGTGGCCTAAAAATACCTTTACTAAACTAAACACTATCCATCAGCAACATATTATATACATAATGTATGCAATATCACAGTTAGCTGTATACAATCAGAACTCAGCACTTAGTTTTGGTCAAGTAAGATTACAACCTAAAGGCTTAAAAGAGAAACCATTAGTTAAAGCTGGGAACTTTTATTACTTCCTTTCTCCAACGGAACAGAAACGAATACATTTGTATGGAGATATGATGGGAAAATATCCATACAATGTAAGTGAATGTGACCAATCATGATTTCAAACTCGATTACACTGCCTAGTGCTTAGAGTGCTAGGAGGCATTAGGAAGCTTGAAATCAAGTTAGATAGTTGGTCTAATGAATTAATTGGATCGTTTCAGATGACATGGATTAAACCACTGGAGTCTTATGGGTTACTTTTATGTCATTTTTGGAGCTTCAAAATTTGGCCACATTTCACTTGCTTGTATGGACAAACAGACATCAGATCTCCATTAAAATATCTTAATTTGTGTTCCGCAGAAGATATAAAGTGTTACAAATTTGAGACAACATAAGGGAGAGTAAAAGTTGAGAGCATTATAACTTTTAGGTGAAATATTCCTTTAATATCCACAGTCATCTTAATAAGTAAGCCATTTGTGGGTTTACTTCCCTAAAAACTGTAAACACTGGCTCTGAGGCACTTTCAAAAAAATGCTATTTGTTTGAACATCCTGACCAGCTCGACACATTTGGCTAAACCAATGGTGTGAGATGGGGTCATTATTTTTTGGTGATGCTAGTGGTGCAGAAATTACAGACTTCAGCTTTAAGATTTCTATAACCTTAAAAGACAATGTTGGCCATCGCTCTTCTGACTACATCCTACAGAATTCACTCAATATAATCACACAAAAGAATCTAAATATCAAATAAATCCCAGTAACACCAACTCCATTCTGAATATCTCATTCTAGTTACCTTACATTCATCAGGAGAGCAGCTTTTGTGAGAGGCTTACCCAGTAGTATGCAGTATTACATAGCAAAAAAAAGGTAGCAAAAATCTCTACACACAGCAAATCTCACCTAAGAAATACAATACACCCACAAATTCAAACTGTGAGGCCTTTATGTGGGCCACCAGAATACCAACATGGGATGGCATTAATTGTCCCTGTGGACAACAACAAGGCTAGTCTCCTGTATAAACCTTAATGTAATGCAGGACTGTAGATTCAGACAAAAAATGTCCCTGGGTCAGTCGGCATCCTGTGATAGAATGCAAGCTTGGCAAAGTTTACTGTTTGTTTTATGAGAGCTGGACCCATTCTGTAATGCACATGAAGAATTACATGTGCATTACATTTTCAGAAGGTATAATATGATTGGAGGAACATATGACTTTCTTCTGTGGAACACAAAACGAGAATTTTAGGCAGAATGTTAGCTTTAGTCACTGTTCACTTTCATTGAATCTTTTTCCCCATAAAATGAACACATTTGTGTTTAATGGAAGAAAAAATCCATGCAGGCTTAAAATAACATAAGGGAAAATAAATGATTAATGAGTAAATGACAGGTTTTTCATTTTTCAGTGACCTTTTCCTTCAATACTATACAGGGGGTGAATTCTCAATCCTCACAAATAAATATACTAAAATGCAATATATATACCAAGTGGACAAAATATGCTGTTGCTATTTTATTTACCTGCCCATGAGAAAAAAATTATTATCAAAATATGAATAACTACAGTCTTGACCAACACAAAATAGGTATCGTTTAGAAGCTGTACTTTACAATGTAGGCATTATGACCAAAACTGAACAAGTGCTTTGAAATTTGCAGACAAATCAGAAGTGTTCTGTTTTGACAATTTAGTAATAATTTTGCACTGTACATATTATTGTTATCGCTAAAAACATCAAACTGATCAAAAAGCCATGTCGTTAGAAAGCTCTCAAGAGTAGAATACAACCAGCCTATTTGTTTTACTCACAGATAGATAAGTATGTCTTTGACATACATGTGATCAGGTGTTGCTTATGTGCCACATTTTCACTAATAACTTCACAAAAAATAACATAAAATATCACATAACATCTCTTAGATGAGGCGATTGTCTTTAAAACGACCCTGCACACAACGTATTTGCATGCACTGATAATTAGATAATCCACAAAATCACAATGTTCACACAGCATATAATTTGCTATCTGGCTAAAAATACATAAGTGTTCCTTGATTAAATGACTTCATTGGAAATGATGCAGTACATTGTCCAGCATCATGGAATGCTGAACAAATTGTATTAGGATTCAGATCGCTGCAACCAGAGGTGGAAGTCATCCAAATATGGCCAGAGAGGCTCATTCACAGTAATTACATATGGCCACAAGGAAATGGCGCTAAGTACATGACACAGACTCAATGATGGCTCAAATGACACAGAATAGAACTGAATGAGATCTCGTTACTCATTCCTGCATGCTTTGGAGAGAGAGCATACCTTTAATCATTTTTGTGTAATTAGTTCTTATTTACAATTATAATGCTTTATTTGTCTGGAGAGGCTATTGGACACTTGGAGACGATTTTTGGATACTAACATAAATTATTTTTGTAATGCAACAACTTTTGATTTCTTTGTTGTATCAACACAAAATTTTACTCAGTTAAAAGTGACATGATTGGGAACAAAAACAAAGCAGTTTTCAGAAATACCTAATTTACATGAATTTATATATTTACACCCTGAGATATATAATGTTAAATCAGAAAAGTAATTAAAAAAAAAGTTCATTTTTGGCTCAAGTGTTTTTGTGTGATTTTCCTGCAGTTTCTTATCCTGAGAGTCTCAGAATGTATCATAATCTGTATCATTAAACATTTTAAAATGTTTCTTTATAATGATATCAAGCACTTGACCCTCCTTTGTTTTTTGTCGAGTTATAAGCCTTTAATTTTTGACTAATTATGCCACTGAATCAGGAAATCTTTAAAAACACACTCAGTGCTTATAGGGTTAAATGATTCCTTTGGATCCTTGTTTCAAATGTGTGTGGAAAAATACATTAGCTCTGAACATGGTTATCTAATCTGTTTCTATCCCCCAGCAATACAGACAACACATTTAATTTGCAATTCAATTTCGCTGAGATGAGCGACATCTCACAACACAGCACATGATAAAATGGTATTGTGGGATGCTGTATGATCCAACATCCTCTCTAGGATAGGGAAAATTAACAACAGACAAGCACCTCAGTCAAGCAGTTACAGAATGTAATCACTACAGCATTTAATCATCCAAAATACGAAGTTTGTATTTAATTATGGATGCTTTTATAAGCAGTGTGTCCTATTAATTAGGCCAGTGATTTGGCTTGCAACTCAAATGCAATCTCTGATGCCATAATAATTAAGAACTGTGTTAAATATTAGGTAACTGCAAAGCCCATGATGATATTCTGCTATCAATGTAACCAGATGGGAAAATTGGCAGTGTTATGAATAATTCACTTTGGGATTAAACATTTGAACAAATGACCCTTAAAATAAGGCTAGATAACAGACAAGGAATGGGATTCACCGTTGACTCTAACTTTGATTTAATTTGAAACTGCTTTATAACAATTACGGGTCATTATTAGCTAGACTAACTAAACCATTCTTCACCCTTATACTCTGTTCATTACGGGTGCATTCTCATGGTGTTTGGGGTCAAATTTGAAACAATAACCTTGTAATTTAGTTTTTTAAACAAATGTAATAACAATAAATTCACATTTAAATTCACTAAAGAGGTTCATTAAATTACTAAACTACATCATTAATTTTCATGTAAAATAAGAACAGTTTATGTTACATTAACTTCAGTGAACAACTACATTCACAATTTAATTCATGGAAAAAATATGAAAAATATGTCATGCATTAAAACTACATGAAATTACAACTATAACCAGTAGATGGCTGCAGAGGTCCACTCATTTGCCTGGTTGTAGCAAACAGATATTTTTTTAGATCTTATCACAAGTTATGCATTTGGATATATATTAAAACATCATCAAAAACATACAAAAAAAAATCTATTTTTTTTTGTCAAAGTTTAGCATTTATTTTAATATCTTATTTATTTATTGAATACATGGATTTGTAATTTTTTTGGCTATTAATTCTATAAATGTTTCCCTCAGCAGAACAGGCCTGTTCTGTCGAGCAGAATCGGGAAGGGCTCATCTAGGAATTTCACCATATCTCGGCCTTCTTCGTTCTCAGGAATTTCAACAATTAGGATGTTGTTTCCCTGGCTATGATTCTCTAGGTCTTCCAACTTTTCCCAAACACATTCCAAGTCTGTCTTGGTCACTAGCGGGTTAGCAGCTAATTCCCTCTCCGATGACTCCAGATAATTGATCCATTTCTCGACCTCCGACACTCTTGTAACAACTCAGAGAATTTAGTCTCCATGGCAGTGATCGATCGATGTATTACAGCAAGATCCTCCAAGTCAGCAACAACTTTCGCCAGCATTGCCAAAATGCTTGACAGATGACGCACCGTCCAAACTGCATCCCTGCTCTGTGGCCCTATCTGGGGTATCAGCTGGAGCATGTTAGTGTCTTTTAATGTTTCCAGAGCCAGAGAATTTCTTATTCTTTGACATATTGAACAGTTATGGAACAGGGTGTATATAATCTCACAGGTTTATGACACAAAAGTATTAAAAACTAGCAAAGTGTGCAGAGCTCGCCATTCACACTTCCGACCCTCGCATGGCGCCACGTGACTCCAAAGTTTAGCATTTGTATGGTTTGAGATGTTTTGAAGTTTTTTTGCACTGATGCCACATTATGATTACTGGCCATGTTGTTACAAAGAGAAGACTTAGAATGAGATTTTTGTAACCTATCATTTATTTCAAACATATTAATTCAATAACTCAATAGAGTAAATTAATAAAACATGTCAATAAAACTAACAGCAATAAACAGGAATGAACAGTGAAGGTGCAGCTCCCACCCCTAAGCGTAAACTTTTTCTCTATAGTGGAAAAAGGCAACTGTCTCAAACTCAGCCTCTGATCTGTAAGCGCTTGCATGCTTGGTGTGTTTTAAGTATTATTGTCTCACCCTTTAATTTCTGTGTGTGTTCTCCTTGTGAATGTGTTATGGTCTTACCCCTTCATTTCTGTGTGTGTTCTGCATTATGGCTGATTTTATTTGACAAATTCTATATAAAAAAAAAATTATCTGTTATAGTCTCACCTATTCATTCCTGTGTGTGTGATTGTGGCATGTGCGTTCCACATTATGGATGTGTTATAGTATCACCCCTTCATTTATGTGTGTGTGTGTGCTCTGCATTGTGACTGATTTATTGATTTTATTTGATAAATTAATTTTTTTTTTCTGTTTTAGCATCTCACCTATAAATTTTCTATGTGGGGTCCAATTTGTCACCGATAACAATGAGTGTGAATTTTTTTTTTTACCACACCACCACACCAACAGAATCCAGCCCATTTGTGTGTGTGTGTATAGATGGCAAATATAGGAAAAGTTGCCAAACCTTATACCACTAAGATGAAGGAAACCATGTTTTTTTAAAGAAGCAAAGTTCAAAAGGGGTCACTTTTGACCCCAACACTACATGAGGGTTGAACCATTATATGCTATTTGTGGGATATTTCACAAAATGTATTTGTTCAGTTGGAAACAAACATAAGCCCCAATCACAAGCTTCCTGCTGTTAAGAGGCCAAGGTTGTTCAAAGTCCTGCATAATAGATTCAAGTTTCTAGTTAATCTGATTTAGCCATATAAACTGAACACTCACTCAGCTGATGGGTTAGCCAGAGCTAATAATTTCAATAATCCTCCATTTGTACTGTGTGAGCTCAAAAATACAGTGCCTTATGCATGCCCTCAGTTTGTTCCAATATAACTAATTGAAATAAACACTGATGCGTAAATGTGGGACCTCAAAGAGATAAGAGGCACTGTGCTGCTAGCACAGCACTTCATTCAGCCTAATTAATGCTGATTCAAATAGATTCATGCTGGGATGATAAAAACATTGCCTCCCTCTCCAAAAACCGGGGAGTCATTGTGCTAGCCTGTAAGTTTCCTCTGGCAATTTACCAATTGTGCCAATTTATCATATTTGCAATCAATCATACTTTAAGTGGATGAGACATTTTATGACACATTCCTACACTACACACATTGAATATAACTATTTATTAATATGAAAGGTTTAAGTAATAAGGCTGAATAACAGTTACTATCAAAAGTGCTTCCCTTTTTAAAATGAAAAACCATAAAAAAATCTGACAACACCAAGCATAGAGCTCCCCACAGACAAACGGCAACATCTTTAGTGCAGGCATCATACCAGATGAGCTGTGTCTTCATGTACGCAGGCAGATGAATCCTGTATATCTTTGAAAGTCACTGCAGGTTCCTCCCTTTGTGTGTGTGTGTGTGTGTGTGTGTGTGTGTGTGTGTGTGTGTGTGTGTGTGTGTGTGCACGTGCCCTCTGTCATAAAGATAATGCTGTTTATTCATATCTGATGCTGCTTGTAGTTAAGATGCTGGTTAAGTTTAGTCTAAAAATGTCAGATGGTCGTGGCATGGTATTTTTGTTTAATCAGGCTGATGTGGCAGGGGCTAAGACAGTCTTCTTTATGGTAAGCTTCTTATATATACACAAACACACACAACATTTCCCCATACTGATGGTTGATGTGAACATTAACTGAAGCTCCTGACCCGTATCTGCATGATTCTATGAATTGCACTGTTGCCACACTATTAGCTGATTAGATAATCGCGTGAATAAATGAACGTGAACGTTACATTTATATAGCGCTTTTCTAACTCTAAACTCAAAGCGCTTTAAACATAAATAGGTGAACAGGTGTTCCTAATAGAGGCTCAGTAATTGTATATAAGATGAACCTTACCATCATAGACCATCATAGCCTCACCCCCTGCCACAGTATGATTACATGCTATAGGGTACTCATTCTTTAGAAATTAGATTTGCTTATGTTCCTGATCAAAAATTAGTTGACTCATCTTGCTATTCTCTACAGATTTACAGTACTGGTTCCAGTCACTGGCATGCATGGTAACGGTACCGTTAATGACACGAGATTAAAAGAGAAAAGATGACGTTGAGAGCGGGTAGTGTCCATGGTGCTGAAGCAAAACCCTCACATACCAGCACAGACAGCACAAAGAAAACCTATCATATTTAAGTATTCCGTGACAAACGTTTTGAAAGAAAAGGAGAATGTGCAAACATAAAACATACCTGTATCACTACATTAGGGCGCTCTGCGCATTAGAACTCGTAGGTATATGACGGCCTTTTAAAAAGCTTAATATTAAGAGGAAACATGCATAAATAATATTTTAGGTTTTTGTTGTTGTTTTACTAGGGGCTGAATGTAGAACATTATTTCTTACCGTCTCTCTCGCACAGCTGGAGCGACTCCAGGCTCACGTTCTTAATCATGCCCTCGCGCGAGCTCAGAGGGCTCGCGATCCCGTGTGCCAAACCCGGCGCCTCCATGTCTTCAGAGGCGCGTGGATATCTCTTTGGAAATATTCTTCAGAAAAGAGGGAGAGTATGGTGCTCTGTGTTGACCCAGCTGTCTCTCTATTCTTTCCCCTGGCGTTGCGATGGAAACCACGTCACGGCTGCACACAGAAAATAGACAGAAACATACAAGATGAATTCCTCTTAGTGACTCGATAAAATGAATGTAGTTCTCAGTGTAAGTTATCATGCTTTGACGAGCGCCAGAAGTATTTTCTCGCGGTGCTTACTGTGTCAGGTGGCAGGATAACGGGTAAACGTGAATGAACGGACGACGCACTCAGTGACGCGTTATGTAACGAGATTACGGACTACACTCCCGTTAATTCTCAATTTCTGCACACTCGAAAGCCCCCCCTCAACCTCCTCCTCCCGCCTCTATCCGCAAAAGTCTCCTCCATCTATTTCAATGACGTCATCTCAAGCGCTCATGACCATATTTGGTACCCAAACAGACGGAGCGCTCACGCGCATCTCCGTGGCGCAGGTACGATTGGCACGCGCGGAGACAGGGTGGGCTTTGACCTCTAGTTTAACTCTTGTTTTAGGAATAGTCGGTAAAAAAAAACAAAAAAAAACAAAAATATATATATATATATATATATATATATATATATATATATATATATATATATATATATATATATATATATATATATATAGGCCTATATATATTTGGCACTGTAACAGAGAAATGCTACCAATGTGAAAAGTTCAGTATGCTAACGTCTACCCCTCATCAATATTCCATTAAAGAACCAGCAAACTATACAGTAGTGAATCAGATGATTGAATCTAACAAAATAATTTCACGAGTTGGTAAATAGCGCCCTCTGTTGCACCTGAAATACTAATAATTTAACTACTAACAATGTACAGAAGTATAAGGTTACAGACACAATGTTGATAGATGACTAGCCATTATGAAAGACGCTCATGTATTTGTTCATGGGATATTATGAAGACGTCGTAAATTTCAGTGCATTACTTTGATATATCCCTCCCTCCCTCCCTCCATCCTTCATGCATCAACTCTTATTTTTCTCTCCAGTTTCAAAAGTTCAGGGTGGCTTACAATCCTATGATATTAAATTAGCTTGTTCTATAATAGTAAAGCCTCATAGGTTCAAAGCTTGGGTGTTTTTTAATTGCACACTATTTTATTTTCACTTTGTCCTCTTTCAGTGCCTATACATTTTAAACGCCTTCACTACTTCTCTTTTATTTGATTGCATACCAAAAGATATCATTGCATTAAAAAAAAAAAAAAAAAAAATTTACTCACCCTCATGTATGACATTCTTCTGTAGAGCACAAAAGGAGATATGACTTCGCTTCAGTCATCATTCACTTTCATTAGTTCCTTTTCCTTTCACTAAAAGAAAATAGAGACTCAGCTGTATGAACCTTAAAGGGGTCATGACATGTTTATTATTTTAATTTGTTGCTTGAGGTTCACTTATAATATTAGTAGAGATTTATGAACAAAAAGTATTAATATATTTGTAAAACTTGATCATTTTCCACCCTCATTCTGACCTCTGTCAGAAAAACTTGGTATTTGTGCTGCTTCTCCTTTAAGAGGACAGTGAACACCCACTGTTATGATTGGCTCTCTGCTCTTGATTGATCTGCCCTTTCTCCATGCCATATTAATGCTCACCACTACTGGGCGGGCTACAGAAGTGATAATCTAAAGTAGGCATTGATATGTCGTTGTGGAAGTGGTCAGATGCAAATGTATACCACAGTGTGACATCACAATGTGGAAAGTGTAGGAACAGGAGATTTTGCAGCTTAGTCTCAAAAAATGCTGTTTTCGCAGAGAGGAAGTTTTGAGTTCTGAAACTTACAGTATGTTCTTATAGTACATTCACCTCTTATGTGTAAAAAGATCAAGAAAAATTGCATTCTTCATGTCCCCGTTAAGGTCTTTTTTGTCTATTAATGTTGAATTACGATGGATTTTGTGATAAAATGCAGACAATTTGATTTAGCTTGCATACATTTTTATTTTCTGGAACAATACCACAAATGTGTGGTGAACATTTCAAATATTTTTGCTTTTTTACTTTTGTTTTTATTCCCTTATTTTCTGTTACTTTCAGATAGTAATACTCTGGCAACACAAATCACAGGCAGCAAATGGCTTTTGTCCATATTAGGGACACTGATTTGGACTTACAGAACATTTTTTAAAAGGCAAAAACATGAACATTGGTCCCTTTGTCAAAGATTCAAATGCAATTATATTCACAACCAGAAAAAAACAAAACAAACGTTCTGCTCCCATAATGCTCTACTTCAAGAAGAAGTTAGCACAACCAATAAACAGAACAACACAGTTGTTCCCTTAGAAAAATATGGGGGAAAATGACTGTTGCAAGAGTGAAGTTATTTCAGGTGAAAAGTGTGAAAAAACTAAGTGAACAGACATGATTTGTCAAATGTAAAGAAAGAAAGAAAATGAATCTCGATCACAAACCCTCACAGGATTCCCTGCTCTGTAAGAAATGTAACCATATATATTGGTTCCACTATTGGGAGGAATATAATCTCTACGAGTCCATATTTTGCACATGAACGATACAAGTGTTTTACTTTGGACTTAATGTGCAACAAACGTTACTAATATCACTGAGCAAAGATACATGAATACTGCAAACTTTGTGTAATATTTTTTTCTTCCATTAAACAAAAACAAACTCAAAGGCATATAAAAGAGATAAGCATGGTTTCTTCTGATAAATGTTAGTATTTAACAATAGATATGTGGCAAAAGCTTTTTCTATATGGTTTACATTCTTCATTGTAACCTGCACTGTGAATGCACTACAAATCTGATACCAAAGGCCACATAACCTTGTTTACTCTGAATACTTTCAAAGATGACATACACAATCTGGTCAGAAAAAATTCTAATGAAGTAACTAATGAAAGAATATTAAGTATAAACAGATGAAAAATAAAAACATTCTGGTCAAGGACACTGAAAACCAAAGACATTGAAAATCATAGGTTTAATGACAGTAGCCCTTTAGTTTCATATGACATTGTGCTTAGAGTGACGGACGGACAGATGGACGGGGACACACACACACACACACACACACACACACACACACACACACACACACACACACACACACACACACACACACACACACACACACACACACACACACACACACCAAACTCTATCAAAATGCTTACAATTTAGACCTAATTACATTTTAAGGTATAGCAGCTAATGCAAATAATATTTGATGTTTGTGCTACAGGTCAAATGTAAATAAAGTGATGAAACAAATATTCCTAAAACAAAATAAGAACTGATACTGAATTTTTTCAACATCACTCCAGGCGTACTGCTATTCTTCACATTGTTCAGTTGAAAACAAACAGACTTCATTTTACCACATAGAAATGGAGTGGATCCATTCGGACTGACATCTGTTTGAGATGACTGCGAGAAGTTCTATTGAAGAAGAAATCAAACTAAACAAACAACAAAAGATGCCAACTAAAAAGCTGTAACAAATGGAAAAAATAAATGTAAACCAATAATGCCTCTTAAAAAGATTAACATAAAAATGTAAAGACATAATGCAACTATAAAATAAAACTGTAAAATACAACAATACTGCAATGGCCAATTGTAATTAAACACTGAACATGAATATAACAGTCAATCTAAACATAAGCGTCAGCTGGTTGTGATTACCAAGCAGCTGATCTTTGTGTGTGACCTGGAAATTCCTGCTAAATAAGTGCATGTGTTTGGCTTTGGCACTGGAAAGACTGAAGTAAAAAAAAAAAACATAACTTGCATTCAACCAACAGACAAAAACAGCAGAGTTTACAGATTAAAGTGCTAGACACCAATACCGAAGCGTGCTTACCGACAGTATGGTTAGTTATTTAACACTGTGCATTTGCCTGTTAACCCAGAGTAAATGCGAGACAAAATTATTGGCACATTCTCTTAAAAACATTGAACAATTTCCTTTCTGTATATTTAAAGGCACAGTCGTCACATCTCATTAAGGCTGTCTACATCAACTAGAATCCAGTAAGAAGAAGAGCTACAGTCCAGTTTAGATAAGGGATGTCTGGTTCAACTCTAGGGCAGGACCATGGAGTGGATGGATACTTGTAAGTATGTAAATATATGAGATCACCAGCGACCGCTGACACTCGCCATGTTTACGTGGAACTGGCGCGAGAGGCGACCACTGGCCCCGCCTTCTAAAATGGAGGAGCGGATGTTGGGTGCGTTAAAGAGCTTTCTCCTGCTCTTGTTCAGCTCTGAGGAGGAAACATTCATATGATCAGCATTTCATTTTTAAACCAAACATATAAGTTCTGTTACAAAACCTAGTGAGCTGCCTTGCTGCCTACAGAGACAGCTTCCTTTAAAGGCAGCAACTCATATTTGACTAGAAAGTGAAAGAAATTACATACACCCGCCATCACACAACAGTGACTGTTTTTCACTACATATCATTTATTTAGGTTTATCCTTTATTTCTCTTTCCACTGCATACAAACCAACTGACCTGAAATCGCAAGTAACATTTTCCTGCGAGCACCAAACGTTGTGATTCCGAGTTCCTTCAGATCTGGATCCGTCAGGGTGACAAATGTCTGCAAATCAATCTATTAACACACACACACACACACACACACACACACACACACACACACACACACACACACACACACACACACACACAGATTCAATGTGATGAGAGCGACAGAAGAGCTTTCTCAATGATGGCTTTATTCATTAATTACCTCCTGCTGCTGGAAGATGTCTGTGTACTTGCCAAGACCGAGTTTGCTGAAAAGCTCAGGGAGTTCTGTTCCTTTAAGAGATGAGCTGAGAGAGCAGCCATTACCACCCGACATCGAGATACTGTCCGTATAATTACTGCTGCTGAGATACTGTTCACCTACTGATACAGACGCACACATATACAGAGAATAGTAGTAAGTAAGTGAGGCATTACTTTGTTCCTTTCATAAGGAGAGAGTTCAATGAGTACAACATCTGTAGTCTCACTAGATTTGTTCTTGATTTTCTTTGGGCTGCTGACAGCAGGGGAAAATTCAGAGTTTCCTGAGAGTCTGTTCCCGTTCCGATCACCCCAATTATCAGATACTGTGCCATTATCCAAATTTTCTTGACTCCCAGAGAGTGACATAGACAGATGAGAGTCCTGCAAACACACACACACACACACACACACACACACACACACACACACACACACACACACACACACACACACACACACACACACACATTATTTCCCAGCTTAATATGCAGAGACAGTTATAAGTAAATAATTCATAGGTTAATTTTCTAAAAAATTGTAAACACTGTGTTTCTGCGGCACAATAAAAATTCCTGTGTTTGTTTTGAGTGACCCACTTAGACCTGCCCCAACAACGTTACTCAACAAATGGGCGGGACAATCTGACTGTTTGAATAACTGCAGGTAAGGTGCATATTCAGAAAGCTGCTTTGAAATCATTATTTTAGCAATTTTGTTTATTGGTGCTAGTGTTGCAGAAATTACATACATTAATTTAGCTTTAAACTGATCTGGAATCAGGCTGCATGTGACTGTGCAACTGTGAATTCACAAAAACACCTGCACTACTGTTGTTTTAGTTATTAATAAACTGCAATCCAATTTAACCAGGTGCTAAATGAAATCATACTGTTTCAATTCAACTGAAATCAACTGTTTTTCAATTACGTCACTAATACTATAATTATTTTCAGAGAAATCGCTTTCTATGTAAATTATGCTTATTATTGATTGCACCTTATCACAAAAGTCAGCACTATTTATCTAGCGCAACTGACGTTGCGCTATTGCTATCCACGGTAAGCAGGCGGTAAACAGAATTTTATTAAAAAGAATTATCGTCATGGCAACCTTGCACTCAGGACTGACCCGCAAGACTTGGAATAGGACGCAACAGTCTGGTTTCGGAAGTAAATATACCATTCATTCTTTCCATAGTCTAATTGATTTTTAACAATAACTTATAAACCTTTAAAGACAAACCTATCTTGAGCTCCAAGATTGTTCATCGATGGTACATGTTTCCGTCTGATCAGTCTGCATTATTTCAAATTCATTGTTTCAAAATCGTTTTTGATAGCTGAAATGAATAGTAAACAACTACATTACCCATGGACCAGAAGATGCACTGTGAATGATGTAATTGAGTCGGTGCCTCCCCCATTAAACTATTTCTATCTTTGTACATTTCAGAATATTTTAAAATAAATGTAAAATATATTGTTTCTATACTTATAATCAACAACCTTGAAATCAATTGTTTCATATACAGTATTCCCATAGTATTTTATTCTATGACATCAGTCTCAATGCTTCTTGGGATTGTAGTCTGTGCACTCATGAAAGACGGTAAGTACACAGCCTTCTACCTTTGTCTTTTTGTCCGATTTTCAAATACATTTTTACCTCAAAGTATGTGATGTTGTGATTTACTGCTGGTTTACTGAGCTGGTTGGTTTGGTTCATGGCTTACAACTCTTTAATGAAGAATTTTATAAAACGTCTATGGGAAAAATATCTCCAGAACCCAAATGGCTGAATAAGTGGGCAGGCACTGTTGTGCGATCCAAACAGTGTTCAGCACAAAATGTGTGAATCACAAGCTAAAACAACACAGCGTTCTTAGTGGATTCCCACTCTGAGTTTCTGTTTGTGTGTACCTCATATGTCGTGCTCATGCTGGGTTTGTATGGCACATGGTTTGCCCTGCGCAACTCTTTAATGCTCTCGGCTGGCATTGATTTAGAGAAGCCCAACCCACTCCAGGTATTTGTTGGGGTCCGAATCTCTGTTACAACTGGCTTCTTTAACATGGCTATGCAAAGACAACACAAGTCAACCTTTTCTTTAGCCACAGCCTAGCCAGTGACATCACAATCAGACATGTTTGATCAACAGATTAAGTCTTCTCTTACCTTTAGTGGCTAGTAGCTTTTTTTTCTCATAGTCAAAAGCCTGAAACACATTCAGACAGAAAGCTGTGAGTAAATATGTTCTAATTTGTGTACAATTGTATGAGTAAAGTGTGTGTGTACCTGTATATGTGGTGCCAGTCTTCTTTCTGCTGCTCTTTCACTTCCTGGTGCTCTTTTATCAGTCACTGTATTCTCACATTCAGAATCTGCCAACACACATGCCACACTACATACAAACAGACTAAATTTAATGACCACCTCATAGCTGCAGTGAAGCGTTGATAGTTAAAGGTGAAGTGAGTAATTTTTTCGATGTTAAAATGTAACACAATTCATCAAAATGATTCGAAGTTGCAATGAGATGTTTTTGCAAAAACCTAAAAGTAATTAGTTTGCATTACCATTTGGTGCCACAGAAATGACACACTTCATCTTTAAACATCACTGAATTGTCATGATAATTGCAAGATAAATGATTCAACATACTGCAGAAGCGAGTTCTTGGTTCTCTGCAGAAGTTCCATTGTTTGTCGTTTCCCTGATGA
Organism: Xyrauchen texanus; assembly: GCF_025860055.1. Classification (NCBI taxonomy): domain Eukaryota; kingdom Metazoa; phylum Chordata; class Actinopteri; order Cypriniformes; family Catostomidae; genus Xyrauchen; species Xyrauchen texanus. The sequence continues at coordinate 31,977,208 of NC_068291.1, read as the reverse complement.
TGCCGTGCAAGAGCTCAGCATCTGCTTTAGCTCACTCCCATTGGCTGAATGAGACGGGCTTCTCGGCATGCCCACTTCAACAAACGTATCCGAGCCTAAAACACACATACAGTGAAATAAAGCTTACAATTTCTCCTTTCTGTATACAGTGAACAAAGGGTGGAAAGAATAATGCCACAAACAGTGACACTGAGATGTACTGTAATGTGTATCATAAAGCATTGCTGAAACTGTACTCCACCCCTGCTGCTGTTGGAAATTTCATGGAGCCCAGGATTCTGGAAAAAAGTTAGTTCTTCTTGGCATAAATGCTTGGCATGAATTTTCATACCCAGTTAAATGGAGCGTGCATGAATAAGTAAACCACACAGCACATCAACCCATAGAACTGCTCAAGATGATTTGGAAAGAGAAAAACTGAGAGAAAGTTGACAGATATTTAATGACACAGACAAGAGCATAATACACCCATTTTGGCACCAGTGGCAGTCCTAGCTCACTTGGTGCTCTAAATAAGATAAGTCATTGCCAGAGGAATTATTATTATTATTATTAATTATTATTATTATATATTTTTTAAAGTTCTTTACACAAGTCTAAGGTCTGTTAGTCTAGCGATACAGATTATGTTTTATGTGCGAAGGTACCTTGGTTCAAATCTCATTCTAATACATTCACTGAGCACTTTATTAGGAACACCTTTACATCTACTTATTCATGCAATTATCTAATTAGCCATTCCTGTGGCAGCAATGCAATTCATCAATAATGTCAGGTCAAGACATTTTTATTTGTATAGCGCTTTTCACAACACATATCTTTTCAAAGCAGCTTTACAGAAAAACATGCATTAACAGAAAATGAAACTGTAATATCTATAAAGTCTTAGATTCATCATTGTGTAATTGTAAATTGTGTTTAAAAATAAATAATTAAATAATGTGAGCAAGCTGAATGCGACTGTGTCAAGGAACGTAAAACTCCATAAGATGTTGTTTAATGGAGAAAAATAACCTTGGGAGAAACCAGACTCACTGTGGGGACCAGTTCCCCTCTGGCTAACATCAAGAATATAATGCCAATATTACTTATTAATGTGCAGTACACATCATGGTTTAAAATTAGTTAGCTAAGTAAGTGTTAAGTTAAGTGGTAAGTAAACAAAGATTTTGTAAGAACTGTAAGATTAATAGTCTATGTATTCCATTTCAGGAGTGTAGTCTATCATTAGACCAAGATGATGCATGCAGAGATAAGTGAGGTGCAATGCTGTTCATTGCTGGTCATTTCGGTGAGGTCTACCCAAAAGTTCAAGGTTCAGGCAGTGGCAAATTAAGTATCCCATATCTTAAGGTTGGAGTTGGCATCAGTTCATCCTCTGAAGGACCCCCTTCATAACCATGCAACTTCATTATCAAAGACACAAACATTTTTTAGAAAGATGCATTCAAAATCTGAGGTGGCATGTGCAGTTTGAATGGGCATGATGCTTCTGGATATGGAGAATACATTTTGTAATGTGTGTATGTGTTCTGTACCTTCATCTGTAGATTTATTGGAAATGGATTTGGACTGGGCATGTCCGATGACTTCCTGGGCAGTGTCACAGTGGGCGGGCTGTACCCTACTGTACACAGGACTAGCAAGCTACAACAAACCCACACACACACACAATTACAAACAAATGCCGTGGAGTCCATCAGAAACACAAAAAGTAAGTGCAATGACTCTAGAACAAAACAGTACACACAAACAAGCTTTGATAAGTTTCTCACATGTCCATTGAGATGTTCGGTGCTTGCTGGTTTGTGTATCGGTGCGAGTCCAGGTGGAGGGGATGGTGTGTGTGTTTGACCCTGGACTCCAGAGAGCAGAAGGCCACTAAGAGTCGAAGGAGACATGGACCGCAACATCAGATCGGAGGAAAACTCTAAAACAGTGAGAGAGATAGAGAGAGAGTTCTAACATATTACTTTATATCCACTATTATACTACTATATATACCCGTTTTCACCTGGTATTAACATCTAGTTATGGACAGAGCCAAATATAGCTTGTAAATGGGGTTCAAAGCCTTTCGTTATATGATCACTCAAAATAAAGCACTTTTACTTACAACTAAACACATTTTTAATAAACTCTAAAAGTAATTCTGGACTGATTTTCTTACAAACCATGTCAAAGGTGTGAGTATAATTGAATACAAGGTGTAAACAGGGCATGTACTGTAGGTATATAAACTGACTGTGTCATGAGAGACTCAGATTCACCTGTTATGTTAGCTGTTGAACTTAGAGCACTGGGCCAAAAGGACGCTGTGTGACCAGAAGCATGTGAATGTGTGTGTGAGTGAGCAGGGGTGTTAATGTGCTGTGTGTTATTCACAGCTCCGTTCTGGATGTTTAACACAGAGCCATGTCCATTAATAACACAGGTTGGGTTGGGGAAACCGTTAGGAACAGGGCTGATTGAAGATCTTAGAAGACCAGCTGAAGAGACAGAGAAAGAGAAGGACAGAGAGAGTAATATATATGATATTTCAGCAATATTAAAGGAATATTCTGGGTTAAATACTGAGTAACTTAAGCTTGACAGAATCTGTGGCCTGCATTTGATTACCCCAGAATACATGAGTATGACACAACCCACAACTACGGATTGTGCCAATTTGCATTATTAACCAATGGTCGGTTACTTGAACGACTAGTCAACTAGTTGGTGTTAAGGATAACAATGTACAATTAGGCTCTGTTATGTTCATGTGACGCTGATCAGACACCTTTTAGAAGAATATACGGACGCTAAGTGCAGCACTTCAATATGGTGACTTACACATATTCAACAAATAAAAAGGCTAAATAACTATAACATCTTATTGCACAAAACTATCAAAGAAATAAAAACTTCTACAATACAGAGTGGCACGAAACCGCTTATGCACATCCTGAATGCAGAATGACGCGCTTCAATGTAACCGGAGTGCTTCAGGGCGATCCTCGCTAATCATTTAAAAGCACAGAACTGCAAGATAATTTTGCAGATTCATATCTAGTTCACAAAATCAAGCCACTATTTATTTAAGCAGTGTCAGACAGAATCAGAAAAAGAGTTTAATCTCTCCACAGCACCTCACAATTAGGGGAAATGTCTCATAGCAGAGGATTTCATGTCCGACAGTGATTGCCTTGAAATGTATTTGTGACGAGGAGGAGGGCGGGGCAGGGCCCGACCGTGACTATGCATGCCCGGCCCCCAATCAGGCTAATCAGCCGAGGAGAGGGATAAGTGCAGCAGGATATGGCAATTCGAGAGCGAGAGAGCCACACGCAGCTGCAGTGAGTCCATTTGTGTTTTGTGACTTTTGTTTTATTAAATATTATTGTGGCAGGGCAGAGGGTGGGGCCGGGTTGTGATTATACACACCCGGTCCCTTATCATGCTATCCCTCCGAGAGGGATAAAGGCCAATGGCAGACGGTGGTGCAACGAGAGAGAGATTTACGGACATGTCCTTCATGTGTGTTTGTGTCTTTTAAGTTGTTCATTAAAATATTATTTATATTATCAAGCCGGTTCTCGCCTCCTCCTTCCCATTGAACTCCTTTACAATTATTTTGACCGTTCAGCCGGTTCCGCCGCCTCCTTTCCATTTTAACCTTGTTACAGTGTTGCTGTAACAACAGTGCATAAAAATATGAAACCTAAAGCATTAAAGTTAAACATTAAAGTTTAATGTTAAGTACAGCAAGTTATCATCATGCAAAAATGCTCTCTAAGTAGTTGTGTCTCAATTAATAGGGGAAATTGTGTTTCCCATTAAAACCACAAACACTAAAAATATTAATGTTAGTAGTTGCCCCCACTAAGAATAACCTTAGTGTCCTTAAAAAGTTTGAGTGCATCCTGATGTACAAAAGAAATAACTGTTTTAACTCACATTAATAGTGTGTAAGCAGCATGAATGTGGAACACAGACACAAAATACACAAAGCTCTAGCTAATTATGGAGCTGTTTGGCAGCATGAACTATAATCTACTAACAGAGACAGTAGTATTTATAGTGACTGCATTTAAAGTAGCAATGTGTCTCTGTGTGTGTATTGATACAAACAAGCTTTTCTTAGCATGTACATTCAAGGAATTACTTATATTGTAAAGCCTGAGCTTTAGTAATAAAAAATGTTATACATTAAAACTACATTACACAGAGTGCTTAGTCTCAGTCCAGCTGAGGCTAGAGTGTCCAGTCCAATGGAGCAAATCAGGGGAGTGGAGGCAGATGTATGTCCATTAACAGCGACAGGACTAATGGAGGAGGGGATGCAGCTGGATTCCAGCCCCAACAGGATCCTACGTACCTCATACATACTACCAGCATTCCTTTCCACACTCTTCACAATCACAGACTGAAAGATAGACAGACAGACAGACAGGCACAATTTATCATTGTAAAATTGGGAAGTCCGATTCCACAAAAAAATATTTTGGAAACGCTTTTCAAAAAGTTGTCATTTGTTAACATTATTTAATGCATTAGGTATCATGAACTAACAATGAAAAAAAACAAAAACGTTTTCAGCACAACATTTTTATGAATCGGTGTTATTGTTAGTTAATACAAATACTATTGTTCATTGTTAGTTCATGTTAGTTCATAATGAATTAACATGTTACATCCAAAACTTTTGAAAAATGCATTATTATATGTTGAAATTAACATTAACCAAGATTAATAAATGCTGTAAATGCATTGTTCATTGTTAGTTCATGTTAACTAATGTTAACAAATGGAACCTTATTGTAAGGTTTTACAGTCTTGTTTATAAAAAAACAAACAAATCATGGTTATAGTAAGCCACTTACAATGCAAATTAACGAAGCCAGTCCAAAAACCTTAAAATATACACAGTTTCAAAAGTATAGCCAAAGATGTAAACATTATACATGTTTATATACCTTGACTTTGTTACCACGATGAAACAACACTGGTAAAATGTTTTTTTTTTTTTTATCATTTAAAAATGTTAACATAGTGAGATTTTATCTCACTATGTTAACATATGTATGTATAATGCTGTACTTTTGAAACGGTGTATATTTTAACATTTATGGAATGGCTGCATTCACTTCCATTATAAGGGCCTTACTGTCAACTTCTTTTTCTCCCATTTTGGAATGCCTAATTCCCAATGTGCTCCAAGTCCTCGTGATGGCATAGTGACTTGCCTCAATCTGGGTGGCGGAGGACAAATCTCAGCTGCCTCCGCGTCTGAGACCGTCAACCTGCGCATCTTATCACGTGGCTTGTTGAGCGCGTTACAGCGGAGACATAGCGCATGTGAAGGCTTCAAATTATAGCGATCACGTGGAGGTTACCATGTGTGACTCTAGCTTCCCTATCGACCGGGCCAATTTGGTTGCTTAGGAGACCTGGCTTGAGTCACTCAGCACACCCTGGAATTCGAACTAGCGAACTCCAGGTGTGGTAGCAAGAGGTTAAAAGTTAAAAATATTTTCTTTGCTAATCAAAATAATGTAAAAAATGCTGGCGATTAAGCTTAAAGCAGAAGTATGTAATTTTTCCGTGTTAAAATACTTTCTCCTATCCCAGCTTAATATGCAGAGACAACTTTTAGTGAGCCATTCATAGGTTAATATTCTCAAAAATTGTAAGCACCAAGGTTATTTTCGTAAACTACAATGAAAATGATTGATTAAATTGTTTTTTTTTGTAAACTGAAATAAAAATAAATATTTCAAAATGAATGAAAAATTTTAACTAAAAACTAACAGCAGTTATTAAAAGACTAACTGAAATAAAATAAAAATTCTCAAAAATAAATGATTGTTTTTTAAATCATTGAGCTCTCATCACATGATGGAAAACTCTGATCTGTGTGTGTGTGTTTGAGATGTGTTCATCTTCAGACCTGCAGATTTATACACTATTGGGTTGTTTAGGTGAACACCTTCAGGGAGCGTTGTGGCTTGTAAAGCACATGAGGTTAGCTGATCCTGAAAGATTGATATATGAAGACGACTCTGGCATGAATTATGGCTGGTGGGAAGTATAAAAAAAAGTTTTTCACAATATTCTATAGATGACGTTACTGGTTACAAACAAATGATCTGCCCAGCCACTTCTGGGTTCTTTTGGTTGCCCAGAAAAAAGCTGCTGTCTATGGACACTTCACTCAAATTGTGCTGAAACTGCCCAAAAATTGGTGTTCGTGGTAACTTTTTTTTTTGCTGCAGCAGCTTTTGGTAGATATTAACGTTTTTTATTGAAGAATTCACGCAAACGGCTGTTTTTAATTTCCAAAGTGCTTTCGCTGTGACGGATATGAGGTCAAATATAATCTGATGATCTTATATGACCAGATGTAATGGGAGGAACGGGACCCGTCTCCACCATGCAGTGCATGGACTACTGTTTGTGAATAAAAATAATGTAATTCTGCTAAAATTATGTCTTTGCATTTATTTTGAATGCAGTAAATAATATTGTTCTCTCGAAAATGGCTGTATTTAAGTTTTGATATGGAATAGGATCATATTGAAGTAAAATAATATTATTTATTGTATGTGGGTTAATCATTTTAGCATGTCTGATGGTAGTTTTCAAATTCTTAGGCTTTAGAAGTGTGTTAAACGTGTGAGGATGTGTATTCATAAACCTGTTACATGTCCAACATAATCATACAGGCTCATTGAACCAAGTTTAAACTTGTTTTGCTGATATTTCAGAAAGTAACACACATAATTTCTTCACTGTAAACCATAGATATTCCTTTATAATAACTTTTATTAACATTAACAGACATTATTACATTCTATAAAGCTTAAAAGATTATTAAAACTGCAGGGCTGCCTTTTTCCACCATTGAAATCTGCAGCTTGAAAGAACCCAGAAGCAGGGTTTCCTGCAGTGTGACATCAGCTAGGATATTTTCAGCTCCTACTGTGGCAAAGGTGCTAGCGTTTTAGCATTATCATTAGCCCATGTACGCATTCCAAATTACACATAATCTAATGCAAATATCTTTCTTTCAATCATCATTGAGTTGTTATAACAGCTTCGTTTAATGATTTCATGTGGATTCCATTCATAGAATGAAGCAGAAAGCATAATATTTCCAGATCCAGAACTGTGCAATAAACCAATACAAATACCAGCGATCACTTTGAAAATATTGACAAATCATACATTTTCATAGTCATCTATATATTCATGACATCTTTCATCAGACTAAACATAATTTAGAGTTTATATGTATAGATCCGAATTAGGAAGTCTGTTCGTGTGGTCTCTGGTTTGATACACTTTTTCTTCATGTCCATATTTGGATCATTTCTACTCTCTGCAGTGGCTTCTGACTTTGTGGTTGAATGGATAACATACTATATTTAACAGATGACCATGGATTTCAAGATTATACGAGACACGTATCATATTGTATGCAGTAAATGTAAACACATATAAACAAAGTGAAGGAGCGCCCATCGTCGGTACCGTGAGCATCAACAGTTTAACAAGATTTCATGTTTAACATGAATTTGAGTTCATTTGAAATGTTCATAGATTTAACTTTTATACTTTTGATTTGCTTCTGTTTGGTTCTTTGTGAATTTGTTGAATATCAAACCATTATGTTATTGTTATTATGCAATAATGTGTGCTGAGTGCTAGTAAACTTTGCACATATTCATCTGTTTCGTTTTCATTTAAGTGTACAGTGTAAGCTTGCCAAGCTTAAAATCAAAAGTCTTGCATTGGTCTACACTATGGAAGCGTTGTTAACTCTAAAAACTATCATTTCTAAAACTACAATATATAAAAACTAAACAGAAATATGTTTACAAAATAAAAACTAACCTGAAATTTATAGCAAATTTGAAAACTATTTAAGATAAAAACTGATTTGAAAATGCAAAACTATAATAACACTGGTAAGCACTGTGTTTCTGTGGCGCTAATAAAATGTATTTGTTTGTTTTGAGCTACCCACTTAGACCCAAAACATTCCTTTAAATAGGTTAAAAAAATATTTAGCAAATCATTTGAATCCCTGTACAGAAGTCCCTATGTGGCATTAACATATCTTTTGTAGAAAAATGACAAATCGAATTAATGCTGATGTTTATCATTGTGTTTTTGTCTCAATGTGACTTAACTTTCCTTTCTAGTATTATTAGTTGTGTTTGGTTTACATTTATCTGTTCAAGTCACACATATGTTTTTGTAAAAAATAAAGTCTTTGTTTTGCTTTGTAAAAATTTAGTGATATCGTTTGCCTGACCCCTTTAACACCTTCAGTTTAGCTAACTACTTTTTATAAGTAGCTTGTAGTTTAGCTAACAACTACTTTTTTTAAAGAGTTGCTTGACTGTAGTTTAGCTATTTTAAATTAAAAGTAGCTTGGCAAGGGAGTCTCACTGTTTGTTATGAGGTATTTGTTACCTTGCTGGGTTGTTTCGGTTTGGGTTTAATACTGATGAAGACATCTAGCTGCTCCATAAGTGCAGTGTAGACCTGAGACGCAACCTCCATCTCCTCCTTAATATCAAACATCAACACCAATGGCAGACAGCCCTGAAAATTGTAAATAAAGTTTTTTTTTAGTTTTTTTGTTTTTTAGATAATTTGCATAATTTTAAATTGGTCCTATTAATGTAGTAGCTAGCATTATCAACACCAAAAGGTAAATGCATATCATATACAGTCCTGTACAAAAGTCTTAACATAAGATTCACAAAAGCATTTGTCTTAAGATGGTTATTTATATCTTCAGCTTTAGTGTGCCAAAAGAAAATACAGGGAGCCCTGCCACAGATGGCATGGCCCCCACTGAACATTGAGTCAGTCTGGGATTACAAGAAGAGACAGAAGCAACTGAGACATCCTAAATAGATAGAAGAACTGTGGTGAATTCTCCAAGAAGCTTGGAACATCCTATCTGCCGACAACCAAGAAAAACGGTGTACAGGTGTACCTCGGAGAATTGGTTCTGTTTTGAAGGCAAGTTTGATCACAACAATATTGCTTTAGCTTTTTTTATGTTTACTGGAATTTTTATGACGTTAATTTATAGATGAAAACTATTTATGGCATTATTTTTGAAGGCATCCTCGCCATGCAACATTTTTCACTAGTGCCTAAAACGTTTGCAAAGTACTCTATGTGTGATGTGCAAAATATGCTTATAAGCTGTAAACAATCTGTTTCAATCCACACTGCACTGTAGTCTCAATACATGCATTAATTGAAGTGATGGCCAGATCTGTCAATATTCATATTAAATACACATAATTTTTCTATCTGACGGAGTTGCCCATATTGGGTGATGATAGGCAAGGAAAAACTCATTTTGTAGTAAAATTTAAGGAACAGGAGGTTGCACCCAAACGTAGGTGAATATATCTAAAATAACTCCTTGATACATCAACTTTAACTTTTTTTCAGTCCTGTAACCTGGATTGTCCCAGTACTCAATAATCAGTGTCATTCAGAGTCACAAAATCAGTGTCACAAAATCACAGGCTCACACGCCCTCACTACACAAGAATGTACCCTTCAGGAATTGACAGGCTATAATCTTTGTTTTGTGTACACTCTCTCGCTCATACACAACCACTATGAGGTCTTAAGTGAGATTAGATTATAGATCTTCATTTCTTGTTTTGAACAAGAGGCGAAGGGTATAATCAATTTGACATGTGTCTTGAAATCCCCTCTGCTTTGGCACATTTCTAAAAGCCTCACTATCTTAATCCAGACCAGCACGAGTCCAATCATCTGTCAGCATTTATAGTGACTCTTATCCAAACATCTCTCTCAATTCAGTCTTTTTCACCATGACAGAGACTTTTTTGTCAACTGGTCACAAATATGTACAGCAGTATTAAATCAGGGTAAGAGACAAACAGGCAGACAGAAAAGAAAAAATAAAGGCAGACAAACTGTTTCCATACCATGAGCTGCTGTCTAGCTGCACATACTTCGTTGATGCTTCCCTGTATGTAGACTGCAGAGCGGCTAGAGTATGTGGGGGAATGCATGGTTGTGTTGAGGTCAGGGATGTGTATGTGGGCTCCCGTGTGCTGGGTAATGTGTTTGATGTTTGCTCCATTGCGACCCAACAGGAAGAGGTGGTGCTGGGGTGCGATGTCCAGTTGTGTGCTGACCAGAACAGAACCAGCTAAAGACCCAGCAAGGTGCTCCAATAGCAAAGCTGTTCCTCGCTGAAACACACACAAACGTCTTTAATACAAAACTAACACCTCCTGTATTCCAAATACATCATTACATCAACACATGTACCTACATACACATACAGTGGCCCCTAAAAGTATTTAGATGCCTCAGCCATGCTTTAAAAGGTATGGAAGTCATTGCAATATCCTTGTGCGACCCAGCGTCCACATGTGTGAACATTGTATTTTGGCTTCGCAAATTCGTAACGCATAATTTAAATAAATCAAAACTGACTGGATACTGTTACGCCCTCTTAGGGATGCAGCACCAACAAAGGTGCCTCTGGTAAGAAATCTATCCTTTTTCATTGAAACCTTTTTGGTTGTAAAGAGTAAAGTCTCCAGTTTCATTTGATATGCCGCTTTAAAACATCTGTTCATTTTTTGCACGTCAGTGTCCTGATAAACGTGATGTCCACATATGTGGAAACTGGCACAGCATTTCCTCAATAGAAGAAAAAACATGTTATTTATTTTGAATAACTCTGAACTCTTAACACATATGTGAGTCATTTAGATTAATTTTAATATACATTCTGTTATGTTTAATTTTGTTATCACTGTGTAAAATGATTCTATTCATTAACATTAGTTAATGCATTCCTATATATTTACTGTGCATTTTCACATTGAGAATAAATGGGTTCATCCCAGTTATATGGAGTTAGGATGAAAATAAGGTGCATTTCAAACTGTTCTGAGGCCAGTGAAGACAGAGAGCACACTGGAGGTTAAGTCATTCACTAAATAGGGAGCAAGGGAGAATCCTATAATTTTCTATGCAGCTAAGTGCATTTAATCCTGAAATCCAACCAAAAGCTCAGTTTAATGCAGTAGATGATGTTTGGTAGACATGGGACAATGTTATCAGTACATATATTCACAATTTTATAATGCTACATTTTATTTTAACATGGTTTACCGTGATTTGATGATGCTTATAATTAGAACTATTTATTCAGCTTTACAGAAAATCAGCAAAAATATGAATAACCAACACTCCTGGAAGCATAAACAGTTTAATGAAAACAAATCTGACTTTCTATAGCTTTTTATTTATTAAAAATGTCACAACTTGGTCCCGCTTTAATGGCACAACTTTTTTTTTGCTTTTTTATTAGGTGCTACTAGTTACAAATCAAAAAAGAAAATGGAAAACGCCATTTATATATTATATTTATCTAATGCAATTCAATTAATTTACTTTTAAGTGTGACTTGAGTGTCCAAATACGTTTTGGGGCTACTGTAAATGCATTTAAAGAACTTAGCTGGCAACACACTTGATTGAAATATGCATAAACACAAAACAAACCCACATTACCATTCCATTACCATCTCTTCTAATGCATTACGTTATGTGGTGGAGGCTGCAGTGGTTTTTTGGTTTAATTTCTGGCAGCTTTACTCAAAAACTAAATCTCTCCATTTCACAGAATGACCTAGTTTCCCTCTTTCTACCTCTACTCAAGAGCTTCACTCATTTAATATCTGCAACTTTGAAGGCCACTTCAGCAAAGGGCTTTATGTGTGTTTGTGAATATGTGTGAGTGCATGTGTTAGTAGGTTTATGTATATGACCCAAGGCCTGTGACTTGATTCAGACTTCAGTCTTAATTTTGCTGCCTTGACAAATGTTAAATAACTTGAGAATTGACTTGTGCTTATTTGTGGCGTGATTTGAATAATGAATTCGTGATGATATATCTTCCCATCCCCAATGAGCCTCTCTGAATAAAGTCATCATTTAAAACTCACCATCCATTGAACCATATCAAGGGATGTATAAACAAAGGAAGGTCTAGACAAAACTAGGGCGTTTGTAGTCTCGGGAAAAAAACACTGACAAGAACAGACAAGGAGTGAGTGTGAAGGCTGGGTATAAATGAAGTCCTTGATTAGTCACTGATGATGTGCAGGTGCGAGTGGTCAAAACTCAGTGGAGAGTGAGGGCTGTGTGGATAGTGAGGGAGAGGGAGTGGAGTGTAGAGTGAGAGAGGGAGTCCGGTGGATCTGTGACAGTAGGGTTGAGAATTGTTTCAGGTTTTTAGATGGATTTGTAAAATGTCTATTGCCTTATAGGTCTATCATTACCAATCTTGCTTGTTGTTTGCCTTTTGTAAATTTGAACTGCAGAAGTTACGGAAAAAAAAAATAGGGATGCTCCAATCAGGATTTTTACAGTCGATACCAATCACAGATATTCTTGTCACCTGATCGGCTGATACTGATCATTTCACCTTTTATCAGGAACTCTGTCATAACTGAATATATGTAAGCTTTCTGCGCACTGTCACTTTTAATTGAATTTTCTTCCCAGTATATCACTTTTAGTTTTTATATCACAGCCTAGTTTTTGCTGAAAAAAAAAAAAAGTTAAAAGGCTTATTAAAAAAGCGAGTGAGCGAGTAAAAGACACTTTAAAACAAAAGTATAGGCTAACAACATTTTCTCTATATAGCCCTGTAAAAACTTAAGCTTAATGTCAAACTGAAGATAAACGGATAACCCATATGTACAATTAAACTTAATATGACATTTTTGTTTATTGATACATTGTCATTATTTCCTATAATTGTTATTATTCCTTATTTTATTTTTACATTATATTTAATACATTATATTATGGTATCTTAATATAGTATAAATAATTATTATATTTATAAATTCCTTCCCTGCCTTTTCATTTAGATGAATGATTGTATTAAATGTTCATTTTTCACTTGTTGCTTCTTGAGCATTTATGAGGGGAATACGCACTCTCTCGTGAGGGCAAGAGATGAAAGGAAAGCTTAGAAAGTTTATTTGCTGGTGCTACTATTGTAAAAGCAGTTTAATGGTAGATGTTTGAATTACACCACATCTTGTAACTCATTATTACTGAGATGCCTACGCCCGGCAGAGACTGAGAATCTGCCACCATGAACAATAATAAGGACGTTTCCCAGCTTGCGCCATTTTCCCTTCGCTTTGTCGCGTGTGAAACACCACATTAACAGTACAGTACACAAGCTTTTCATATTCACCATACCTCTCCCACTGCCTCTTTCTTAACTGCTGAATCAAGTTTGTTGTCTTACAGCACTATGCCAGTATTCCCCACACTCTGTGATACCATGACAGTGCTGCTAATGTCTTAAAGGAGCCACACATCTTTTACGACATCAGCGATTGGTTTATGCGATTGCCCAAATCACCGATCGAGTCATAGGATGTGAATATCGGCCAATACCGATTGGTGGCCAATTGATCGGAGCATCCCATATAAATAAATCAACATTATTTATTTATATTGTAATAGAGAAATGTGAAGATTTGAAGGTCTTAATTCACTACTTAATTGGACTCTACTTCATATAAATCATGATTCCACTTCCATTTTTTTAACACAATGTGCTTTTAACAACATGAATTTATTGTGTCTATCATTTCATTCCTCACCTTAACGCCATTGGCATTGTTCTGGTTGCCACGGACAATGGCAGTGTTGCCATAGAGACGGGAGGGTGGTTTGAAGGAAATGGAGATGTTGTAAGTGTGGGATATATGCTGAACTACAGGAGAGCTACAGTCCACTTGCTGTACCACCCCGCTACATTCAAACATCAGCACCAATGGCAGCAACTCCTACAGAGAGGGTGGACAACAATTCTGTTTGATATGTTTTGTTTCACAGAATACAGAACCAAAAATGATGATAATGACATTTTGACCACTAGTGAGCCACTAGAGCAAAGATGAAAAAGATAAAGAAAGAGATAAAGAAAGAAAGAAAGAAAGAAAGAAAGAAAGAAAGAAAGAAAGAAAGAAAGAGAAAGAAAGGAAGCAAACAGAATGAGGGAAAGAAAGACAGAAAGAAAGTTGAGCAAGCAAGAAAAGAGTAAGCAAGCAAGAAATACATAATCTTACTCGTATTTTAACTCTCGCTGCTTCTACACCAGTTTGCTGCCCCGCTATTGACACCTGAGGGAGGGGGTGCAGATGTTTATACCTTTCTCTCATCCTGCAAGGATTTTTTGTTAATCTTAAGCAAAGCTCCAATAATACAAAGTTTAATCATGGCATATACAAATAAATCCAGTCTGGAACCAGGTGATACAGTCTATTTCTATTTGCTTTGGCTATGAAAATGGTGTTTGTGCAAGTGTGTTCTTGTATACACTACTAACAATCTAAACTGTTTGCATGCCTCATCAAGCCACTCAGCAGTCTTTTTAAACCTGAGAGCTGTCCAATCAGATCCATCAAAATGTTAAGCATTTTTATCCTCAAGCCAATACAAACTGCTTCATGTCCCTTGGCCAATAAATAAAATGATTCAGCCACTGCTGGATGGTAGAAGTTGGCTAGGTGGAAATGTTTTGCTCTGCAAGTAGGCTACAGCCCACTTCTCAAAATGAGCCCTAAGAACAAAATTTTATGTTTACAGAGTGATTATTATGTGTAAATAGCACCTGCCTCACAGTGTGGCTATTTGCACTCCAATAGTCTGGGGGAACCAGAAATTGAAGACGAACGGCACTTCTTTTGTCGCTGCAGTGGCATGGGCTTTTGTCACACTTTTTCCCATCCTGGTTGCTGTCTCCACAATTAATATTTTCATTAATCCTACTTATAATAATAAATAAAAATTAGGGCTGTCAATCGATTAAAAATTGTAATCGAATTAATTACATGGTGTCCCGATTAATTAATTGTGATTAATCGCATATACAAATATTTGATGTGAAAGCCCCTCATATAACAATTATTCAATATATAATGATTATACATATTTATATCAATATATAATTATACATAGTTATCTTTAAATATTAAAAAATGATATATATACATACATACATAGACACACATATATATTTAAAAATGATATATATACATACATATACACACACACACACACATATATATATATATATATATATATATACACACACACACACACGTATACACACACACACACACACACACACGTGTTTTATGTATCATAATCATGCAATAAAAACCTGTGATCTATTAAGTTTTATGGTAAATTAGATTTTTTTTCTTTCAATCCCTGAACGTATTCTTGAAAACATATTGATTCTAGGGCTGCAACTAACGATTATTTTGATAATCGATTAATCTAATGATTAGAATGATTATTCGACTATTCTGCGATTTTTGCAACAATTAATCATTAGCTCTTAACGGATTATTCAGCTTGTGTCTCGACATAAAAGGTTTGTATTAAACGTGCTTACTAACAATAAAGAGGACAAAATCATCTTTTAAAAATACCTCTAAATTACATTCACTGAATTAAAAGCAAAAAATACTTTCACTGCAAAATTCACTGCAAAAACTCCTAATGTTATCAAGTGTTTTTGTCTTGTTTTCCATTTAAAATGGTCTAAAAATCATTAAAACAAGATACATTTACTTGAGAAGCAACATGTAATATATTTAGACTGCTTTAAGAGAATGTATCTTAAATATTAGTGTATTTTGTATATAAGTGTATTTTTTCACTTGGTTATACTTCAACGAGTGCAGAAAGACAAAATATACTTATATTCAAGATCTATTCTCGTAAAGCAAGTCTAAAAGTCTTATATGCCGCTTCTCATGTTAATGCATCTTTTTTTAAAGGATTTTTAGATATTTTAAAACATTTGTATTTTTTATATTATATTCAACATTCTCAGATAAATATTTTTCTTCTGCAGTACAGCTGCTAAAGAAAATGTACGTTGTTTTAAAGAAATTTAAGATATTTATATTGGAAAACAAGCCAAAACAAAAAACAATCAAAAATGTATTTTGTTGCAGTGTATAATGGGGCTAAGACTACCCTCTATCACCTTTCGGTTCACTTCAATTGATCTTTAACTCAAAAAAATGAATAAAATAAACATTATAAAGCTGCGTATTGCATTTTCTTCACAATAAGTAATGCACAGTGACATATATTATGATTCAATAAGTCACGAGCCATCACATTATAATCTAGCTGCATTAAGTGTGCGCGCTCAAGGGATGAGCGTCCCCGTGCCAGAGTGTGCCTCAGACGGATGCAGTTTCAATCTCTCCCTTAGATCGGGACATTCGTGCAACTCATAGAAGAGGTGCTGACCACACACAGAAATGCCAGTTTTGGAGTTTGTAGTTATTAACATTATCTGCTTCCATATTATTTTAACTTTAATAAAGCTATAATGTATTAAATATAACTGCATTTAAGATGTAATGCCTGGGTGTTTCATATAAAGACGCTCGACACGCAATTTTTGCTCCAGCTCCAAAATGAGAGTGCTTCTGTATTTACTTACTGTGTATTTCTGCATTATAATTCCCTCATACTTTGCGATCTACATCACATGAAGCTGTTTGGAAAGTTTAGAATGCATCTGGATTATGAGCCGTGTAATTATTCTTAGGTGCGAACTGCAGTGCTGCTTTCGTCCCTAAGAAAACTGACAACCTCATACAGGCCACTAAAAACTTAAAACCGGCCAGATTTGGTCCGCAGGCCTTCAATGGGCCTGCTGTAGGGTGTCTGTGGGAATCTAAATAAGCACAACAAAAAATGCTGCAATGAAGCACCTATACTGCATGTGCGTATATAATTAGGGATACAAAAAGTCTCTGCCACTATATGTAATGAGTGCAAAGAAGATGTTTTTTGTTGTGTAATGAGATTGAAGTGCTATGCAGGAAAGGAAGATTTATAGCAAAAATGACTTCAATTTCGGTCTCGGTTTCCAACAAAAAAGCTATCACATGGATCTAGAAGATTTAGAATTTAGAGCACAGGTTGTATGGACTACTATAGTGCTTTTTTTGTGACTCGCCACCTTTCATTTCTGAAAAAATCCAGCCTGAAATTCTGCAAAATATTGACAACTGTATCTCTTTAAAGAAAAAATTCTAGATTGGAGTGGAGCAACTGCAAAAGTTTAAGAAATTGTCATTGAAAAACCTATTTTGATAAACTACTATTCTGAATAGTGAATCGTAGTTACAGCCTGGGTAAATTATGCCCGAATTGTCATTCTTGTGCAAACCAGCCTGAAAACTGAGAGGGGTAAAAAAGTATAGGGTGGTGTTGTGTCAGTCAAGTCGGTATATGCATGTGTTTGTGTGTACGGCTGGTTCTTAGTTGGGTCTGTTGACTTTGAGTGTGTGTGTTTGTACCTGGTTGCTCTTCTCTCCCTGGCTGTGTCTGTTGGAGTCAGGAAAGTGTATGTGGCAACCCGTCTCTTCCATCACCCGTTTGATGTTATTCCCTCCTTTCCCGATCACATGTGAATGTTCCGTGTGGGATACATCCATCTTCAGGGTCACGCGATTACTCTGTGTGTCAAAGGTCATGACTTAGAATAATAACAGACCGCTGATGCTCTTAACTACCTCTAAGCACGCTGCAGACAATCTTAGACAAGTGTTTATATACATCTTTGCTTTCTTGTACATTAGTTTCAAGCTCTGTTCTGCAAATTACAAGCCATAAAAGGTAAGTGTAGCAAATTGAGTGTTTAGTGGTAGTATCACTGCTCTAACTGTTTGACAGTCATAAATGCTTTAAAAATAATGGCCAATGATTCCTAAATTACATAACATGCAACATGAGACAGACATCATATATAACTGGTTTTAACTCGAGTCAAATGTGAAAGTGCTGCACTATCAGTGGCTTGTGAGTCTTATTGTAAAAAAGTGTTTGGCTTTCCATTGAGCACATAAATAAATAAATCAGGTGTGTGACAATGAGGAAGGATTACTAGTAACTAAATCAATTATAATAGTTATAACAGTCCTCTGTATTTTAAAGGAACGTTTCACCCACAAATGAAAATTCTCTCATTATTCACATACCCTGATGCTATCCCCGATGTGTGTGACTGTCTTTCTTGAGCAGAACACAAATGAAGATTTTTAAAAGAAGATAAAGCTCTGTCAGGTCCTTATAATGGATGTACATGGGTGCCAGCACTTTAATGATCTAAAAGTCATATTTAGGCAGCATAGAAGTAATCCACACATCTCCAATCGATCAATGAATGTCTTCAGAAGCAGATTGATAAGTATAAGTATTTGTGTAAAAAATAAATCAATAATTAAAACGTAATTAACTTTTAAAAAGCGCTTCCTGCCATCAGCTGACGCAAAGCGTGACGTAAGCACGTCGGCGAGTCATGCGAGAATTCGGAAGCAGTGCTAATTTACAACAGAAGAACAAAAGTCATGCGAGAGTTTGGACATTTCAATCAGCATCAGAGCCCTGGATGGAAGCACCATTTTTATTATCGACATGTTTCTTACATAAACCTATTAATTCCTTTCAAAATACATTCATTGACCAACTGGAGACGCATGGATTACTTTTATGCTGCCTAAATATCACTTTTGGACCATCAAAGTGCTGGCACCCATGTACTTCTATTACAAGGACCTAACAGTGCTCTACCTTCTTCTAAAAATCTTAATTTGTGTTCTGCTGAAGAAAGACAGTCATACACATCAGAGATGACATCAGGGTAAGTGAATACTGAAAGAATTTTCATTTTTGGGTGAACTATCCCTTTAAACAAATTTTGGGGTTACAATCACATTCTCGATGAGTAGATTATGAAGTATATAGGCTGAAGTCTGTTCTATTAGTAATAAACATATGGTAAATTATCTAAGGTAATAACCAAAAGAGGATAAGAGGGATTTATTATTATTGTATTTTTTAAATTCTTGAAAAGTTCTTTCATGATTTTAAATTCATTTCAGAGATTTCAGGCTGAAAAACATCCTCCCTTCAGATAAGATCTACCCCACACAGACCAGTCACTGGAGAGGTGTCCAGTAGTTATCATGACAATCACATGTTTTGCGTAGCTACCTTTGTGTCAAGAACGGACATTATTTTTTTCTTTGCCTCTCGCACATCTTCCCTCTTTCCGCTGACCTTAATATGTGGATCTGTAAGGAGGATGAACAGGACAAGAGAAGAAAAGAAGATCAATTAACTTGTATATAAACAATAAACATGTGTGAAATTGCTTATATTCAAATGTTCTATGAATAGCAAGTACAGTAAATATTGAGTAACTCACATTTTAGACACAATATGGACAGTTTTTGTCACTAATGAAAACAGTTCCAAATGAAGCCACTGTTGCATGCTGCTGTTGTGTAATAATTGATAAAGATTTCAATAGACATTCAATGTTTCATTCAACTACAACAAATGAAATCACAACTTAGTTTTGTTTTTCTCTTTTTCAGTATCTTTCTTCCGCAGACACCCCCACACATCATCAGAAATGTACATTACTGCAGTGCTCTAAAAATAGCTCCTGTAGTTTAACTTCTTGGAATTCAGTTTTTCTGGTCTCTCACTCTCTCCCTCTATCCCTTAACCACACCCCCAGATTTTCGGGATCGGCACTAGGAGAGCAGAAACAGGAAGGATCACACACAAAGTACACATACACACACAAAGTACACTGTTATTTGTGGAGGTATTAGAGTAACACCAGTAGGGGTCTTCTTGTCCAACCCAACACACTATCCTCTTCTTGCCATGTGGTAGTCATCAATTCCAGTATGTGAATGTGTGTATGGGGTTGCATGTGTGGCCTGTATAATTATGAATGGAGAATGTCTATACATGTCTGTAGAAAATGTGAATAGTTACATGCATCTATGTACTGTGGGAGTCCACATTAAAAAATCTGGGATTTAAAAATGTTATTTAAACCTGGATCTACATGAATTTTTAGGATTTTGGAAAAAAGAAATGTTAAAATATACATTAAGATGAATTGAAAACATTTAATAATACAATTTTAATATGACAGAAAACAGTGCACTATACACTCCCCGAGCACCTTATTAGGAACAATATGTTCCTAATAAAGTGCACAACATGGTCTTCTGCTGTTGTAGCCCATCTTCCTCAAGATTCGACATTCAGAGATGCTATTCTGCTGCTCACTACAGTTATACAGAGTGGTTATCTGAGTTACTGCAACCTTTCTGTCAGCTCGAACCAGTCTGGCCATTCTCCACTGACCTCTCTCATCAACAAGGCATTTCTGTCTGCAGAACTGCCGCTCACTGGATGTTTTTTTGTTTTTGGCACCATTCTGAATAAATTCTAGAGACTGTTATGTGTGAAAATCCCAGGAGATCAGCAGTTACAGAAATACTCAAACCAGCCCGTCTGGCAACAACAATCATGTCACGGTCGAAATTAAAGAGATACAATTTTTCCCCATTCTGATGGTTGATGTAAACATTAACTGAAGCTCCTGACCCGTACCTGCATGATTTTTAAGCATTGCACTGCAGCCACATGATTGGCTGATTAGATAAATCGCATGAATAAGTTGGTGTACCTAATAAAGTGCTCAGTGAGTGCATATACACACCATATTAACTCTGTGTACAAAAGTTCAGCTTTTCTGGCTATTATTGAAGCACAAAAGAAAAAAAATAATCAAATCATGCTGAAATAACATGGACCATCAGGTTTTATAGACTAGAGCAGCTATCATTAAAGCAAAAGGGGGACATGCAAAATAAGTGGACTCAGACTTTTGAACCAAATGTAAGTGTCTAAGCATACATTCAATGGGCTTTCATGTCTAAAATGCCTTTCATATAAAATGTTGAAGAAAAGGTGTACACAGTGTGCGCAGATAATATATATGGTTGAATTAAACAAAATGGTTGGTAACCGTCTAGGATCTGGCTATAAATACTTGGAGTGTTGTCAAAAGTACAGGTACTTCCGTATCAAGTCAATACTAAAATAAAAAAGATGTAAAAATACCAGTGTTTCCATTGTTAACCACGCAGCACATGTAATATATACAGTATATAAATAATTTAAATCACAGCATTTGCACTTTAATCTCAGCTCAGCTTTATTTATATCACATTTAAAACAACAGAGTTGACCAAAGTGCCTCACAGTTATAAAATTTAGAACATAACATGTTTACCACATACACAAACACCAATACACATCTGTGGCATGGGGGGCGTGGTCATGTGTCGGTCTGCGGGAGAGAGAGAGCGGTAAGGCTTGTCACCTGGTTTGTAATTACCTCTAACACCTGTCGTGCTTTCTGGACACTCTCTCTCTCTCTCTCGCTCTCGACACTTGGCGTCCCTTAAATGTCTCTCTCCGTATCACTATAACAAGACACAGGTGTTAGAGGTAATTACAAACCCATGCCACAACATCATAATAAAAGCACGAAACAAAATAAAAGCTAGATGCTTGAAACTGAAGATATTGAATAAAAATATATTACAACTGTTTAGTCAAATGTAATATTCACTGTAATAATATTACTAATAATTATTCAAAATATCACAAGTAAGACAGCTGTTGAATAAATGTTTGCCAAAAAAAAATGCAATGACATGTTGAAAAGTTCTATTTTCACTTGATAAAAGATTCAAGTTTTAAGAATTTATTGATTAGACACCATTTTGGAGATGAAATTAAATTAAACTTTCAAAACAAATTCTGAAACATTCTGGAAAATAATAATAATTATTAACCTATAATTATTAAATAATTAAAAATAACTAAACTGGTGTGTTCTATAGCACATTATAATATTAGCATATTTTGCTGTGGTAACGAAATTGGTATCGAGAACTGTGAAATTTCACTAGTATCGTTACAGACTACTGACATTTTGGTATCGTGACAACACTGCTTGGAACATTTATCTTTCTTTTGAACCAGACTGTCTGGCCTCTCTACACTCACACTGAGAAGACAGGAGAGTGATTTTTCTGTCCAGTAGACAGCCTCATTTAAAAGTGCTTTACTG
This sequence comes from Xyrauchen texanus, assembly GCF_025860055.1. Classification (NCBI taxonomy): domain Eukaryota; kingdom Metazoa; phylum Chordata; class Actinopteri; order Cypriniformes; family Catostomidae; genus Xyrauchen; species Xyrauchen texanus. The sequence goes on along the minus strand of NC_068291.1, from coordinate 31,955,128 downwards.
ACTCAAGACAGATTGGAATAGACATATTTCAGATTGATAACATCTGTTACAGGCAGCGACCGAAAAAAAGAAAGATGGAGAAAAAAAAAAACGAAATGAGAAAAACAGTTCAATACTGGGGAATGTAAAATATAGTTCAGCATGTGAGTCACAAGCACTGGCCATATTTACAACACGTTGAAAGGGGGACTTTTGAGAGAAATAGAAAGCAAATTAGAGAAAAGTGTACATTTAAGGAGATAAATATATGGAGTGATCTTTACACTTTAATAAAGTAATCAATAAGGTAATTTATTAATTTGATTTAATTTAATATTTTGTTTTTGTTCTGGTAATTTCTTAAAATATTTCATTTGGTCATTTATATTTTTAATTTAATTTAATATATATATATATAATGTTTTTTTTTTGCATCTAGCAATTTATTTAATTGATTCAAAAGTAAGCTATACAAATTATTTAAATCAGTCTTGGGCTAATGTTAGTGTTCTAATAAAGCACATTGTAGCTTTTCTTCTAGTATTGTGTATTTATTTTTCATTTAATGCACCTTCTGCATGGAAGGATGTGATATTAAAAAGCATACTGAAATAACTTTAGAGTGGAGAGGTAGTTAGGCCCTAATTTTGGCATGGAGCGAACACGGAGCTGGGTTTCTCTAATCAAGGAGCGTGGAGCGAACGAGGAGCGGGAAATGGACAACCTTAAGTGAAGCTGGAGCGAGGCGATTAAAGAATGCTTTTAGCGTGGAGGGGAAATTGTTGCCTCTCCACTCCACTCACATACGTGGCCTCTAGCTGAATTTCAAGAGTTTTTATGCCTTTACTCTCACTTTAAAAAAAGAAATTCTGAGGGACCACACACAAACAGATTTGCCTTGTCTTGCAAAATCCATTGACCTTATATCTTTAAGAAAAGCCTTAAGAGTCTCATTGGGTTCCTGGCTTTTTAAAGCCAAAAAATGTAGTCTGAACTGTTACCACAGAGAATTACAGAACTTGTTCTGGAAAATCCTGCTCTCTTTACTGGCTATGACATCTCCCCGCTCCTTTCCTCAAATCAGATAGTGCTCATTTTCATTTCCATTTCCATTTTATATATCTTTGATCAGGGATTGAAGAACATGCAGTTCCTACATAGAATACATTCTCACCAGAGTGATGCACATTTATTAAACACTGTAAAAACATTGTGAATTTGACACAAAAATATCATCAGAAATATTATCCCAGTTCCCACACCTTTTCAGCCATTTGTGTTTATAGGATAAGGAGTTTTAAGTATATATTGATTCAGAACGATTCAGTATGAATTATTCAGACTAACTGTTAACCATTTTGACTGATTCATAAAAAGGAAGGATTAAAAGAACGATTTACTCATAAATCTATAATCACTATGGGTTTATGAGTAAATTATACTCAACAGATTAATAACTAGTCCATGAAATATTATATTTAAAAAAAAAAAATGTCATGGCTTTTCCAGGCTTGGAAAACGCAGTTTAAATATTCATTGATATTTCCATTTTGTTTCCATGACTTTGTTATCAAAGCAATAAGATATTTCAATAAAACACCAAAAGAATAGTCTGCAAATGATTTTATGAAACATAATCATGATGAATCATTCTGCAAAGACAAATAAATCTGTAAGATACCAGCTGGATATAACCACATTCTCAGTTAGAAACAGCTGCTTCTGAGCAGACAGTAGGTTTGTGTGGTGTGACATGTGCAGTGACAACTATGGTGTCTGTCTGTGTGCATGTGTGTATACCTTTTTTGGACTTGGCTCCAATCTTCAATTTAGACGGCCAGGCGATCTGAGTGTTGGTTTCATCCATGACCTGAAACAAATTAACCACAATGTTGAGAGTGTGGAAAAACATAATCATAGTTTAAAGCACTCATACATACTCTAAAACATATACTACACCAACACCATCAAACCTATGTTTATTCATTCTCACACATAAACACACAGGAACTCACACATTTCAATTATGCTAAAATAGGCACACTGACAGATATTTTCAAGCCATGAAAAAAACAAACAAAAAAAAAAACAGTCATGTCTTGGATTAAAGAGCCCAACTGGCTCAAGAACCTGTGAAACACATAATAGCCAGTTGGCAGCGAACATTTGACAAGCCTAGTATACTAACCAGCAGCATATGTGAAAGGAGGGAGGGAGAGAGAGAGCGAGAGAGAGAGAGAGAGAGAGAGAGAGAGAGAGAGAGAGAGAGAGACAATAACCCAATAGCAAAATTTATTGTCCGCATAAAACATCCACAAAAGAGATCCTTATGATAATTTGCACCTACATGGTTACAGTGGCCCCCAAAAAGTATTTGGAGTAGACTAGGGCTAGCTGACTATGTAATGCGTTTTATTTTATTTTTTGCTTCCTGAAACTTCACTAATGTTTTTCCTCACTTCACTACCGGTCAAAAGTTTTGAAACACTTGACTGAAATAATTCTCATGATCTTAAAAATCTTTTGATCTGAAGGCATATGCTTAAATGTTTTAAATTAGTTTTGTAGACAAAAATATAATTGTGCCACCATATTATTTAATATCATAATAAAATTTTATTTAATTTTAAAAAGAGTATTTGAAATTGATGACCAAATAATAAGAAAATCAGCCAAAAAGTGCCCAACATAGATGGGAACTCCTTCAATACTGTTTAAAATCCCCAGGGTGATACCTCAAGAAGTTGGTTGAGAAAATTTCAAGAGTACATGTCTGCAAATTCTAGGCAAAGTGTGACTACTTTGAAGATGTTAAAATATAACATAGATTTGATTTATTTTTGATTTAGTTTAGTCACAACATAATTCCCATAGTTCCATTTATGTTACTCCATAATTGTGATGACTTTACAATTATTCTAAAATGTGAAGAAAAACATTTATAATAAAGAATGAGTAAGTGTTTTAAAGGAGGTACACGCTCAACTCGACTAATAATATACTATGGGAGCGGATTTTCTGTACGGAGAATGGAGACTTCATCCGCGAGTGGTGAGACAGGTGTGGAAGAGATAAGGGAAAGTTGCCATATCTCTTGGCATCACACGAGAGACCGAGCGTGTGCACGATAGAGACTGAATGGCAGCCAGGGAAAGTAACAGATTTTAAACTGCAGGAGATTCAGTTTCAGCATTTAATTTGTTTTAGATCTGTATGTACAGTGGTGGCCAAAAATATTGGCACCCTTGGTAAATATGAGCAAAGAAGGCTGTGAAACAAATCTGCATTGTTTATCCAACAATAATCTCAAGCATCTTCAGTTTGCCAGACACTACTGGAACTTCAAATGCGACTGGGCTCTATGGTCAGATGAAACAAAAAAATGGCTTTTTGGCAGCAAACACCAGAGAAGGGTTTGTTGCACACAGAGATGCAGAAGTACCCAATGCCCATGGTTAAATGTGGTGCTGGATCTTTAATGTTGTGGGGCTGTTTTTCTGCCAGAGGTCCTGGACATCTTGTTCGGATATACGGCATCACAGACTCTATCAAATACCAACAGATAAAAAATTCAAACATGGCTGTGTCTGCCAGAAAGCTTACAATGAGCCCTGGTTGGATCTTCCAGCAGGACAATGATCCAAAACAAACATCAAAATCAACACAAAAATGGTTCACTGACCACAAAATCAAGGTTCTGCAATGGCAATCCTAGTCCCCTGACCTACATGGACCTCTGAATTTGAAGGATCTGTATGGAGGAATGGTCTCTGATCCCTTGCCAGGTGTTCTCCAACCTCATTAGGCATTATAAGAGAAGACTCAGAGCTGTTATATTAGCAAAGGGAGGTTGCAAAAAATATTGAATAAAAGGGTGCCAATAATTAATAAAATATTAATTTAATAATGAGATATTTCCCCTGTTTCAATTGTTTTACTTCCATTAAAGGTTTGCAGGTCATTGCATTGATAATACAACCTATGGGGAAACTACTTCTTTCAATTAGTCAAACTCCCACTTAGACTTTGGAAAACGTTTAATGTTACTTGAATTAGTGCTGTTTAGAATATTTCCATCTTTATACTGTGGAAGGCTTTGTTTGCAAAATGTTAATAAAGCATTAAAGTGTTACATAGTGTTTTGTCTTCTTTCCTAATAATTAAAGAAATGCATTTAAACAGAAAAAGTATATATATTTTCAATTTAAAACACTTACAAAATCAGCGATTAATCACGATTAACTACAACAACAAAAATCACAATTAGGGCAAACCACAATTAAATTTTGTAATCAACTGATGGCATTGATAATTATCTTTGCATTATATAAAGTTTTAAACCAAGTGGGATTTGGATTAGGTTTGAAGCTATTCAACAAAAGATACTCACTAATGAACCAAAACATTATGACCACTCACAGGTGAAGGGAATAACATTGATCATCTCCGAAGAAGGCCACATGTCAAGGTCTGTGTAGATTAGATAGTAAGCAAACAATCAGTTCTCCTGGTCAACGTGTTGAATGCAGGAGACATGGACAGGAGTGAAGACCTTAGAGATTTTTACAAGGGCCAAATAGTTATGGAAAGATGACTGGGTCAGAGCATCTCTGAAATGCCAAGGTTTGTGGTGTGCTCCTGGTCAGCAATAATGAGTAACTTCCGACAATGGTCAGAGGAGGGACAAACCACAAACCGGCAACAGGGTGTTGGGCCCCAAGGCCCATCGTTAAGTCCGAACAGACAGTAAGTCTATTGTGACACAAGTCACAGAATTTTTTAATGATGGTTATGGGACGTGCTGAGTGGATCCAGTCAGGCTTCCTAAGCAACCAATTGACTAGAGTGGGTAGAGTCAAGTTGGATTAACCTCCTCATGGTCGCTATAATGTGATTCTTGTTCTCGGTGGGGCAAGGGTGAGTTGTGCGTGGATGCCGCATAGAATAGCGTGAAGCCTCCACACGCACTAGGTCTCCGTGGTAATGCACTCAACAAGCCACATGATAAGATGCGCAGATTGACTGTCTTAGACGCGGAGGCAACTGAGATTTGTCCTCCGACACCCAGATTGAGGCGAGTCACTATGCCACCATGAGGACCTAGAGCACATTGGAAATTAGGCATGCCAAATTGGGGAGAAAATAAAAAAAAATTATATAAAATTGATGGTAATGGAAGGAATGTGTGTCACAACACACAAGGCAACGCACCCTGCTGCGTATGTGGTTGCGTATCCGCAGACCGGTCAGAGTGCCCATGATGACCCAAGCCCACTGTCGAATGTGCCTACAATGGGCATGCGAGCATCGAAACTGGACCAAGGAGCATTGGAAGGAGGTAGCCTTGTTCGATGAGCCCTGTTTTCTTTGACATCACGTGAAAGGCCGTGTACGCCGTTTACCTGGGGAAGTGATGGCACCCGGATGCATTGTGGGAAGACGACAAGCCGGTGGAGGGAGTGTGATGCTCTGGGCAACGTTCTGCTGGGAAACCTTGGGCCATTCATGTGGACGTCAATATGACGTGCCACCTACCTAAACATCATTGCAGACCAGCTACAACCCTTCATGGCAATAGAATTCCCTGATGGCAGTGGCCTCTTTAAGCAGGATAATGAGCCCTGCTACATTGCACTCATAGTTCGGGAATGGTTTGAGGAACATGATGAAGAGATCAAGGTGTTGCATTGGCCTCAAAATTCTCCAGATCTCAATCCAATTGAGCATCTGTGGGTGTGCTGGACCAACAAGTCTGATCCACGGCGGCTCCATCTCATAACTTACCAGATACCACAGGACACCTTCAGAGGACTTGTAGAGTCTATGCCTCAGCGGGTCATCGCAGTTGTGGCACCATGCAGAGGACCAACAGCATATTAGGCAGATGGTCATAATGTTTTGGCTCATCAGTGTATATATTGTGTTCAAAATGAAGACAAAAAGTATTGTGACGCTTTCTGGTTGTCAAAATTTAGGTTAGGAACAGGTCTATAGCTACTGTGAGGAACAACACAGATTAATAATGCTGGAAAAACGGCCCAGGAAACTAAAGTTACTTCTGAGAATAGGTCTAATATAATTTGTATCTAATGCAATGACATTCACATATTTTTAAGTGTGGCTTAACAGTCCAAAAGTGTCCAAATACTTTTGGGGCCACTGTACAGGCAAAATTCTGCCCTGATTTTGTCTGGGACTCAAATCTATTACTGGAAGAATGCATGGCGCTTCACTGTTTTTAGTGGTTTTGTCTAATGTCTTTCATGTATATGTATTTTTTAGGGCAAACCACAAACTTTTTGTCTCTAGAAAACACATTTCTGTAGCCATTCTGTGGAGCGCTCTGCATCCTCCTGCCTACAAAAACTCCTTGGCTTTCATGATTTGAGTGGCTTTACTGTAAAGCAGTTTTCATGAGAAGTTTTGACTACAAATCCAATTTCTTTCAGATAAAAAAAAAAAAAAAAAACATTATCTGAGCCTAAAACTGCAGCAATAAAAAAAAATACAAATAAAAAGCTTTAGTGCAGTTTTCCACAAAACCTTCAGGGAAATCTCAAGTCTCTGGACTAATACTAAATACAACAGATTGAATTAATATAGCAAGTAGTCATTCAGAGTGTCTGGTTAAACTGGCTAAAATGGCCAGTTCCAATCTGATTGGAACTGTTTTTATCGGTCCACCTGGAAACAAAGACAGTGGCAAGCACTGAGATTTAACCACTATTCTACACCACAAAACCTTAGAGGAAACATCAGAGGAGCTTAGCCTTAATGAGCTGATGTCAAGTGATGTCAAAAGACAGTTAATATGTCATGCCATACAAACACCCCCATACTTCACTTACTATGTGTTTACACCCCATGCTGCACGTGCTCGCACATAAACTGGGAGCATTCAGTGCTGTGTTTTCATCAAGAATTTACGAGTCATGCTTTTCCAGGTTTCATTAGTCTTGGGACCTGTAGTTCAACAGCAGGCTTCAGTTTGTATTTTGTTTTGACACCACAGAGGACAAAATAACACGAGAATGTTTTTTTTAACATAAGGGGAACAGTGCAAAAGTTTATTAATCCCTCCAGATTTTCGTAAGTCTGTAAATCATGCTTTCAAGCTGTGACACATCCGGTGATTTGGATGTGTGCAATTATGGCTTAAGAACTGTAAAGTTCTGTAGAAAGCAATTATGCAACGGTGGACCACACACTCCTTGGGTATTCTGCTGTTTGCTTGAAAGAGATTGTATATCTTTATCTTTTTCTAATAACATAAAAAAACATAATTAATTACTTTTCACATGGTACTCTTTAATATTAAAAACACTGCTTCTGTAAAATTGGCGAATACATACAGCCCTTTTTTAATCTTAAAATGACAATATGATCCAGGATGTCCAATCCACTTTCCAAAACAATGATGAGTTTGAAATCCAACACTTGTTAGTGTAGATAATGTCATACTCTCCTTGATGCCATAATGTACAGTATTTGTCAGTCAAGTTCAGATATATGCTCTGTTGCTAAAACAAGTGAGCTGCTTACAGAGGCATCATAGGTGCACTCCTGAGACATTTCCAAATGGTAGGCAACTTAACCCTTTACATTTTTTTTTTTTTTTTTTAAGATGTCCTGTTTCAGTGGCATACTCAAAATTAAAGGCTTACAAAAAAAAAAAAAAAAAAACTGGTAGGGTCAGATGTTTGGTATCATTTTAAAGAAAACTTTTCAAATTTTCTAATGATATATATTATGATAAATTCTGAGACTCTCTCTCAGCCTAAGAAACTGCTGAATTTTTTTTTATTTATTTGTTTCATATTTTTCTGATTAGACATGATATGTCTCAGGGTGTAAATAAGGTAGCTATGAAAAACTGTTTTTATTTTGTTTCCAATCACATCACCTGTAACCAAGTACAAATTTGAATTGATACGATAAAGCAATCAAAAGTTTAGCTTTACAAAAATAATTTATCCTAGTGTCCAAAAGCCTCTCCAAACAAATAAAAAATGATTATACAGAAGAACTAACTGCACAACAATGATTAAATGTATGCTCTCTCCAAAGCATGCAGGCATGAGTAATGATATTTCATTCTGTGTGTAACCCGCACACACACACACACAAGACGAGACAGTCACAATGTCGGAGGAAAACTGCTTTAATAAAAATAAAGCAGGCAAAAGTACATAACAGGGTAAATCCAGAGGGAGAATCGTCGAGGGAAGCGTAGGGTCAAAAGCCGGAAAATCAAAGTATAAACAAGGGGCAAATCCAATGAGAATGGTCGAGGGAAGCGAGGGTCAAAGCCGGGGTAATCAGAATAGAGTAGCGGGAAGGCCTAAACAGGGGAGCTAGGGGAACAAGAGAGCTGGCAAGCTAAGGGGTAACAAATCAAAGGGGGGTCAAAACTAGACGAGACTAGCGGGGGGCAAAGACACGGGAATCTAAATACAATAACCAACACCCGTGCAGCGAAAGGGTGGTGATATATATAGGGGCGAGTGCAGGTGTAAACCATGACAGGTGATGAGACGAGTGCAGGTGAAACTAATGTGCAGGAGTGCAGATGACGCGAGTGCAGGTGGTCATAATGTTCTGGGGATTGGAAGCGCGTGAGAAACTCGAGGAAGGGAGATAACCTACGAGCATGTGAGCGAGTAGGAGCAAAGTGGGCGTGAGGGCTCGAGCGAGCAAAAAGAGCGTAAAAAGCTTGAGGGGGCGGAGCGAGGGAGTGAGGTCGAGGGAGTGAGTGTGTGTGCGACGAAGCGGGGATGGGGCAGAGGAGCGGGGTTCGTGACACTGTGTTATTTGAGCCATCATTGAGTCTGTGTCATTCACTTGATGCCATCTTTTGGTGGCCATATGTAATTAGAGTGAACAATTCCTCTCTGCCTATATTTGGATGACTTCGATCTCTGGTTGCAGAGATCTGAATCCTAATATGATTGGTTTCACATTCCATGACGCTGGACAACAAACTACATAATTTGTGATGAAGTCATCTGCTCCAGGAAAGCTAATGGGTTTTTAGACAGATAGCACATTACGTGCTGCATGCACATTGTGCTTCGTGTGGATTATATTATGATCTATAATATATGTGATATTTACATTCCTTTAATTTTCGTGAAGTTCTAAGTGAAAACACAGCATATAAGTAACACCTGTTTACTTGTAACATGTACAGTATGTCAAAGACACATACTTCGCTACTACTCGCTATATTTTTGCAAGCTTTCCAACAACATATGACACATGGCTATTTGATCAGTTTGATGTTTTTACTAATAACAAACAATGTCTTGTGCAAAATGATTAATAAATTAGCAAAAGAGAACACTTCTGATTTGTCTGCAAATTTCAAAGCTCTTGTTCAGTTTTGGTCATAATGCCTACATTAAAAAAAATCTAATCGAATGCTTATGAGGTTCCATGAAGGTTAGAATGCTGCCTCACACTGTGTCCATACCATGTGCAATGAGAGAAGATTCTAGTGACAAGTAATTAGTCTGTACACTCTGAACGATAAACTGCCTCACAATCACAGCCAATAAAAAATGTCCTTCAAGTTTAATGCACAGTGGGATTTTGGATCAGAGAGAGTTCACATTGGGCAGGGTTACTCGTTCTGACAACACAGAAATAAGTGATCAATGAAATATTGTCACTAGACGCTTGTGGTCTAGACCCCTAGACTGGTTAGGACAAAAGAAAGAGATATCTTTTATTGCTAATCACTTTTTCTCATAGCTGTGCCCTATTTAGGCAGTACACTATGTACTATGTAGGCAGTAGGCAGATCAGTAGGCTTTGAAACTTGAACTAACTTGTTTGTTAAGCAATGCAATAATGTCAGAGCACTCTGCACTGATGACCTTGAGTCAAATGGAGACACAATCGAAAGGAAACCCTCTGGACAATTCAGAATGGGATGAAAAGGTGAACGGTGCTGAAAGTTTTTAATGGCCGAGAGCCAGTTCCAATTTCCATTCTGCGTGTTTGTGTTGTGCTGCCACACTGCTGTGTCTTCTATAGGTCTTTATTCCTGACCTGCTCTCACTTTCTCCATCGCCTGCTTTTTTTGGCTTCAATTTCCAGATGAGGGAGATTTCTGACAAACCACACAGCAGTTTTGGGGTTTGCGGTTTATTTTTGTGATGGACTAGCACATACCTCTCAAATGGGTCAGGCGATTTCAGAAAATTGGGTTAACTATACATTTAAATGCTCCTTTTCTACTTTCCCGCACCAAATATCATCCTGTCAGGGAAATATATACACTCAACGTTAACAAGAGAAAGTGTTCCAATCGGGAGGGACTTCAAAGCACCAGGGACGAGTCACACAAACTCTGATTTTCATTAAATGGGCACAGTGATGAAGAGCAGTGTGTTTATATTTTATAAATGATGTGTATGAAAGCAAGTATGTGCAAGTGTGAGTACAGAAATCTGTTTCCTGTTTCCTTTGTTGATTCAGCTGAAGAGCACTAAGAAGGCGAGGAAAGAAAAGAGGTGTAAGGAGGAGAAAAGGAGCGAGGAAAGAGAGAGAAGAGGAAGGCTGGGAATACATTAACTTTTACAAAAGGCTGAAATGCAGAGGTGTTTATTTAGATAATTAAACACACATCTATTATACACTCTTCAGTATATTTACAGATGCATTAGATGAGCTTATATTGTAGCATAAAGAATTAACAACATATTTGGTTGCATCAGTGGCAATTATTTTAAAGGAATTCTCTCATCATTTACTCACCTTTATGCCGTCTCAAACACGAATTACTTTCTTTATATTGTAGAACACGAACAAAGATTTGGATAAAAATACTAGTCAAAGTCAAAGGTGATCCATAAAACTTGAGTGGTTTAAATAATGTCTTCTGAAGCAATATAATAGGTGTGGGTGAGAAACAGATGACTATTTAAATAGTTTTTTACTATAAATCCCCACTTTCATCTTTTGTTTTTGACAATTCACATGCTTTGTGCATCACTACCTACTGGGAAGGGAGTAGAATTTATGGTAAAATAGGAGTTAAATATCAATCTGTTTATCACACACACCTATCATTTTGCTTCAGAAGACATAGTTAAAACCACTGGAGTCATATGGGTTCCTTTCATGCAGTCTTTATGTCCTTTTTGGAGCTTTTTCACATTTATGTATGGACCAACAGGGCCGAGATATTCTTCTAAAAATCTTTGCTTGTGTTCAGCAGAAGAAAGTCATACGCATCTGGGATGGCTAGAGGGTCAGTAAATGATGAGAGAATATAAATGTTTTGGGTGAACTATCCCTTTAAAATGTTTAGCCTATATGAATGAAGAGCAGATGCAGACTTTGAGACTTATAATGAAGCCTGTTAACGTTACCGTTTTAAATTCTGAGAAATACACAAAAATAAACTGGAAACAATCAGAGTCTCACCTTCTGAAAAAAATCGTCTCCTCCATTTATCCTCCCCTCACTGGCTGCTGCATGAGAAAACGAGAAACATTAACATTTAGAAATTCACAGTTCTCTGTTCACCAGAATATTATTATTATGACAATACAAATTAATCAACAATATCTACATATTTATTATAAACAAAAGCAAAAGGATGAACTAGTAAGAAAGGACAATAGGATTATATTTAAGCAAAAATGAATATAAGCAATCATATAGCCCACAATCATTGAGATGGCCATAGATTTTGGTAATCAAACACATCTTTCAGATTCACTTAAAAACACAAATGCTGAACACTGTATGATACACTCACATAAGATTTAACCAAACACTATACATTCTCACAGGCTGCTGAGACTACATATACAGTATATCATATGTATCACACATGCTTGTGCTGCATTCCACAATGCACACACACACACACATTAAAAAAAGCTCTGATACACACAAATACACATAAACACAAGTATCTGCATACAAGCTCACACTCACTCACTGAATTACAGATCACAAAACGACACCTCATAAATCTTCTTAAACACTCAAGCCCATAGACTCCCACACTGCAACAGGATGCTTGCATATGGCTTGCGCATGTAAAACATGTGTCAAAACTGGCCTTTGACACTAGATAAACTCTCTTTCCAACACCTTTATCACACTACAGATCACTCAAATATGTAACAAATGAATTAAAGTGTGATTTTAAAAACTTCAATAAGATCTCTAATTGCTCCAAGCACAGGTGCGATGGAAACATTGCGTTCACAGGGAACTGGAGAATTTGTTTGCTTTGGTGACGCTGGGTCTCCAGATGTTTGATCGAGATTGGCCTATTGCATAAAATAAAATAATTGTGTTTTTGTGTCTGAGGAGCGAGCGATTTATCTAATATCTTCAAGGCAAGTCCTCTGCTGCACTTTGCTTTACCTTTAAAGTTGAAATATGGATGTCATAGAGAGTTCAGAACAACAAATAGGAGGAAATAAAAGGGTTAGGGCAATCTTGTCATCTAAACCTCTAAATTACACTAAAATCATAAACAAAATCACATCCACCCATCCATTCATGGATTTCAGTACTTTTCCAGACCCTACCATGCAGAGCAAGAGCTACAATTACACATATACACTGATCAGCCACAACATTAAAACCACCTGCCTAATATTGTGTAGGTCCCCCTGGTGCTGCCAAAACAATGCCAACCCACATCTCAGAATAGCACTCTGCTATGTTATTATTCTCACCACAATTGTACAGAGCGGTTATCTGAGTTACTGTATACTTTGTCAGATCAAACTAGTCTGGCCATTCTCTGTTGACTTTTCTCATCAACAAGGCATTTCCGTCCAAAGAACAGCTGCTCACTTTATGTTTTTTTTGTTATCTGAGGTACATTTTTTATACTGGTGTGTGTGAAAATCCCAGGAGATCAGCAGTTACAGAAATATTCAAACCAGCCTGTCTGGCACCAACAATCATGCCACGGTCCAAATCACTGAGATCAAATTGTTCCCCATTCCTATGGTTGATGTGAACTTTAACTGAAGCTCTTGACCTGTATCTGAATGATTTTATTCACTGCACTGCTGCCACATGTTTAGCTGATTCGATAATTGCATGGATGATTGTTGGTGCCAGACACGCTGGTTTGAGTATTTCTGTAACTGCTGATCTGTTGCCAAAAAAACAAAAAAACATCCAGTTAGCAGCAGTTCTGTGGAAGGAAATGCCTTGTTGATAAGAGAAGTCAACAGAGAATGGCTAGTCTACAGTAACTCAAATAAACTACTCTGTACAATTGTGGTTCTTGCTTATACAACATAATCCCCATGAATGCCTTGACAACCAACTCCATTGTTGGTACCAGATGAGCATTTCTGTAACTGCTGATCTCCTGGAATTTTCACACACAACAGTCTCTAGAACTTACTCAGAATGGTGCCAAAAATAAAAAAACGTCCAGTTAGTGGCAGTTCTGTGGACAGAAATGCCTTGTTGATGAGAGAGGTCAACAGAGAATGGCCAGACTGGTTCAAACTGACAGTAAGTCTACAGTAAATCAGATAACCACTCTGTACAATTGTGGTGAGAAGAATATAATCTCAGAATGATTTTCTGAGATGCGGTTTGGCGCGGTTTTCCTTCACAATATTAGGCGGGTGCTTTTAATGTATATCATTTATTTATTTGTAATGTGAGAACCAGCTTTTGATACTTAGGAGGACCATTGAGGGACTTGTACACAACACTATTACACAAGGTGCAAAGTAAACATTCACTGATGCTCAAGATGGCAACACACCACTATATTTATATTATACTTTATGTAAATACCTGTTAGATTCTGAAGGGCAGAATCTAACAGGTATTTTTTATCTCACATACACATATATATATATATATATACACACACACATTCTAAAATGGGTGTAAATTAAACACCTGATTAATTAGCTATAAGCTGTCTTTTCTTTGGCTTTCTATATTGTTTTTGAACAACAATCTAAACCAAGCAGTTCTGTAATGTGGCAACTAAAACAGCCATTTGGCTCCTAAATGTTTCAGTTTAGGAGCAAATGGCTCCTTAGTCATTTTTTTAGTCTGGAACAATGCATAACCTCATCAATGCATTATAGTTCTCTCCTGACCATTTACTGACATCAGTATTATAATCCCCATAATAATACATTCCTTTGCCAAAGTGCCATTGTACTTAGACAAAACACATTCAAGCCCCTCATTAAAATTATTTTGATTTGGTGGTCTATAACACACTCCTGTCAATTTTGTTTCCATTTGTTGGGGTTTGTTGGGTCACTGTGTTCACCCTGTTGATGTTTGTGGGGCAGTTTGACAATGACAGCTTCTCAACACTAAATCCAACAGCCAACTTTAGAATGTTGGTGATTGTAAGCATTTGTTGGAGTTGGTTGGGCAATTTGAATTGGCCCTAGCCATGTTCATTTTTTAAATCCCTTTTAAAAAAGGACACTACTGAAAGACCAACATATCAGTCATTCTAATTAATCTGCAAATATTTGGCCTTTGAGATTAATGGCATCTGCCAATTATAGTGCCTTTCAAAGACCACTTTGTCAACCAATAACATATGTTTTCTTTTTAAATATATATATTTTTTCTGAATTCTGAGTGAATGTTGTTCAAAATAAGTTTTCATTTAAACATGTAGTAAGTAAATAAAAAAATGCTCACAGCAGCTTCAAGTACCAGCAATTTTGTGTACGTCTCATCTGATCTAATATAATGTGTATGTGTTTACAGTATGTATGTACGTACATCAACACTATCTCAGCCACATTATGTTATCTGCATCAGCCATTCAAAAACACATCTGTTTACCACGAGTGGATAAAGCTCTATATTATTCTAGAATTATTTAAATGACTTTATTTGGTTAAGCTACCAATCAACTTCTGAGATTCTAGCATGTCAATCTGTCTGCAGAACTACACACACTACACACAAAATGAATGCGCCTTTAAACAAACTTTTCAGCTAAAACTCTAAACCCAAACTGACCTCCATTCCTTTCCCAGCCTAAAATGTTTTAAAGGGTTCTCATAACAACCAAGACGGCCAAAACAACTGTAAGAGAAATATCTCTTAGAATCAGAGATCACCACCACACACTGTCAACACAACAAGCTGCAAGAGAAATGGACAAAAAAACAACACGTTGGATCTCATCCAAAATTAAAACTCTAAGAGAAACATACAAACATGTCATGGAAATTCTAAGGTGTACTGTTTCTATTTCTTTTTCAAAGGGCTGGCCTATACAGTATATTAAACATTTCTGGTACATTCAAAATAATTTTGCCATCTATATAAAAATAAGCAACATTGTAAATATTGCAATGATTTATTATATTTTTAATTAAATTGAATCTGCTTTAAATAAAATTTCATAGAGAATGTGTCATTAGACTAGCTTTGCGAATAAAGGAAAAACATTGTGATAAACACCCTTTCACCCTATAAAACATGACATATGAAATAATAGACTATAAATTATATATATATATTATTTAGCTGTTTTATAGACAAAATGTACAAATAAAATACAAAAAATAATGTATTTTGAAAGAAAATAAAAATGTGGTATCATATTTGATACATGAGGCTTTAAAGGTCAATAGAGCAAAATTACATTATAGCTTGTAAAAACAAAGCATGCGATGTGTACATAAAAAAATTAATTAAATATCAGTTCCCACATTAAATATATCTTATATAAAATTATATGTCAGTATTTTCAAAGTTCTATGTTTTTATTTTGTTGGGAATGAATGGAATGTGATGATGATTGAGAGATACACCGATCAGCCACAACAGTAAAACCACCTGCTTAATATTGTGTAGGTCCCCATCTTGCTGCCAAAACAGTGCCAACCCGCATCTCAGAATAGCATTCTGAGATGCTGTACCTCTCACCACAATTGTACAGAACTGTTATCTGTGTTACCGTAGACCTTGTCAGTTCGAACCAGTCTGGACTTAAAAGTTTGTATTAAACGTGCTTACTAACAATAAAGAGGACAAAATCATCTTTTGAAAATACCTCTAAATGACATTCACTGAATTAAAGGGGAAAAAATAACTTCTATTAAGTTTAAATCAGTAAAGAAATTCACTGAAACAAAAAAAAA
Organism: Xyrauchen texanus; assembly: GCF_025860055.1. Taxonomy (NCBI): domain Eukaryota; kingdom Metazoa; phylum Chordata; class Actinopteri; order Cypriniformes; family Catostomidae; genus Xyrauchen; species Xyrauchen texanus. The sequence goes on along the minus strand of NC_068291.1, from coordinate 31,939,016 downwards.
GAATCCTAATGTTATCAAGTGTTTTTGTCTCGTTTTCCATTTAAAATGGTCTAAAAAGCCTTAAAAAAGATACATTTACTTGAGAAGCAACATATAAGATATTTAGACAGCTTTAAGAGAATGTATCTTAAATATTAGTGTATTTTGTATATAAGTGTATTTGTTTCACTTGGTTATACTTCAGCGAGCACAGTAAGGACAAAATATGTTCATATTAAAGATATATTCTCTAAAAGTCTTATATGCCACTTCTCATGTTAATGCATCTTTTTTTTTTTAAGGATTTTTAGGATATTTTAAAACATTTGTATTTTTTATATTATATTCAACATTCTCAGAAAAATATTTTTCTTCTACAGTACAGCTGCTAAAGAAAATGTACGTTGTTTTAAAGTAGTTTTAGATATTTATATTGGAAAATAAGCCAAAACAAAAACAAATCAAAACCATATTTTGTTGCAGTGTATAATGGGGTGAAGACTACCCTCTATCACCTTTCTGTTTACTTCAATCCATATTTAACTCTGGATTGAAGTAAACAGTTAACTCTAACTCTCTCTTATTCATAAAGCTGCGTATTGCCAATTTTCTTCACGATAAGAAATGCACAGTGACATATATTATGATTCAGTAAGTCATGAGTAAATGTATTTTCAAAAGTAAATGTATCAGTGTGAACGTGGCCCAAGTTGCTTCAATTCAGCAAATACTAATTTTTTAAATGTCAGTAGCAATTTAAATGTTATTGTTACTTTTACTTGATCAAAATCAGCAAAGATTTCACAGCAAAAAAACTTTTGCATCACAATAGGAAGGTGGTCATTTTGAAAATTATATTACAAGGTCTTCTACTTCCAGAAGAGCATGGAAACTTTTAACAGGACGAGTAAACATCCAGTTGATTTCATACAAAAGGTTTTTCAGCAAAGTATTCATCATGTTGATGATGTAGAGGCTTCAGAAAATCATGTATAAAATATGATATGCATGGTTTTATAGATTTTTATACTTCTTGCATTAACCCTTTAAGCTTGGATGGGCCATCAAAATATTAATAACTTTAGTTGTACCAAAAAATAGGTATCGTTTGAAAGCTTAGAAGCTCTACTATCCAATCCATTCAGGCATTATGACCAAAACTGAACAATTGCTTTGAAATTTACAGACAAATCAGAAATGCTCTGGGGGGATTGTCCCTGTAATAAGTACACTGTAAGTCGCTTTGGATAAAAGCGTCTGCCAAATGCATAAATGTAAATGTCAATTTATAAAACAAATTTGCACTGTACATATTATTGCCATCAGTAAAATCATCAAACTGATCAAATAGCCATGTGTCATATGTTATTGGAAAGCTCTCAAATAGTAGAATACAACCAGCTGATTTGTTGTACTCACAGACAAAAATATAGTGAGTAATAGCTATATATATATATGTCTTCGACAATTATGTTGGTGTTGCTTATAAGACGTATTTTTGCTTAAAACTTCACGAAAAATAAACAGAACATAAAATATCACATTCTATTACTTGGTAAGTAGGTGATTATCTTTTAAATGAGCCAACAAACAAGGTAATCTGATGCATAGATCATTAGATAATCCACACGAAGCACAATGTTATATATGGCCACCAGGAGATGGCACCAAGCACATGACACAAACTCAGTGACGCAGAGTCAAAAGGCGCTCATTCTTTAAATTCTCATTACTAAAATCATGTCTGCATGCTATGCATACCTTTAGTCATTGTTGTGTTTTCATGTGTAATTAGTTTGTATATACAATTATTATGTTTAATTAGTTTGGAGAGGCCTTTGGACACATGGAGACATTTTGGGACACTATGATAAATATTTTTTATAAAGCTATAACTTTTGATTGCTTTGTCATATCAACATAAACTTTTTCTCAGATACAGTTGATATGATTGGGAACAAAGCTACATTTCTGAGCCACCATATTTACATCCAGATATATACTGTATATAATGTCAAATAAGGAGAAAATTATTTTTCAGCAGTTTATTTCAGCTGAGAGTGGCAGAATGTATTATAATCCATTTCATTAAAAAATTTGAAAAAAGTGCTTTACAATGATACCAAACACTTGACACTCTTTTTATTTTATTTTTTGTTGAGTCTTAAGCCTTTCATTTTGAGTATGCCACTGAAACAGGAACTCTTTAAAACCACCTTCAGAGCTTAAAGGGTTAAACACTAAATCTGCTTGGATATAACTGATTTTTTTTTTTTTTTTTTTTTTTAAATATATAACCTTTTAAACCATTTTAGAGCAAAAACACAGTAAACATCTTGAATATTGTCAAAAGGCTGATAAATATTGTGACAAAATCATTTTTGCTATTGCTCAGCTTTCTCATCCACAAAAAAACAGATATACAAATTAAAAACATGAAGTATGAAAATAGCAAGATTCAAACCAGACAGAATGTTAAATGCAGTGTGAGTGTGCACGTGTGTTGAGTTCATGCCTATCCTCTATTTAGGATGTGGGTCAAAAAACACATTTATTTTCTATTGAAACAGAACTTCTCACGCACGCACACGCACACAGACACTTATGTTGGTGCAGCTATCTTTATGAGAACTCTCCATAGACATAGTGGATTTTACACTGTATGAACTATAGATTCTATCCCCTGATCCTAATTCTCACAAAAAAAACTTGCATTTTTACTTTAGTATGTTATTTAAGCGATTTGAATTATGGGGACACTAGAAATTTATCATAAACCACATTTATAGCAATTTACCCTTGTAATTACCTAAAAAAAAAGTCCTGGTAAACCACTTAAACCTTCCCACACACACACACACACACACACACACACACACACACAAAACAAACCAACAAGATTAGTGTTTTATTGTAGAATAGCTCCTGTAAACTGTGTCTTAGGAATGTGTTGAGTAAACAAGTGTAAGAATATAACTGTGTAATTGTATCAGTGTGTTCATCTGAGCAGTGGAGTTTAAGGGAAGTTCCAGGATTATCCAACGTGTGGGTGAGAGATCAGAGAAACTGATACGAGATCAGCCAGAATAAGATACATACTGGTGCCTACTGCATTATCAGAATCAGAATCAGAATCAGCTTTATTGCCAAGTATGCTTACACATACAAGGAATTTGTCTTGGTGACAGGAGCCTCCAGTGTACAACAGTGTACAACAATACCAAAAACAGCAGCAAGACATAGGTAATTAAAACAAAAAAGAATAAAAAATAAATAATTATACATATACGTACATACACTCACCTTCATACATACCCACATACACACACACGTAGTGCAAATCTATTACAATCTGTTTTATAAAGAAAAAATTATGTACAGAGCAATTTAAGTAATGGCAGAAGTGGATATGTTGGATAATATAAATATAATTAAACTGTGCATTGCACATAATTATTGCTCAACGGGGCAATTTAATTGTTCATTAGATGGACAGCCTGAGGGAAAAAACTGTTCCTGTGTCTGACGGTTCTGGTGTTCAGATCTCTGAAGCGCCGGCCAGAAGGCAACAGTTCAAAAGATAGTGGGCAGGGTGAGTGGGGTCCAGAGTGATTTTTACACCCTTTTTCTTCACTCTGGAAGTGTACAGTAATATACAATAATGTGATTTACATCCACTGGTAGTCTCAATTTCAACAATTTGTCCTGCTGTGATGTCACCACCTTTGATAGAGCGGAGTGAAATCTGATTGGTTACGGCAACCACTAATGGCAGGAAACATATATTACATTACAATTGCATAGACAGCATGACCCTGCCAAAGTCCAAAATAAAGTCATCTGCTACTTTCTATGGAATACAAGTGTTCATCTTTCAGGTAATTTGAGTGCCATCGTGCCAATATGGAGTGAGTAGTGGTGGCGTAGTGGGCTAAAGCACACAACTGGTAAACAGAAGGTTGCCGGGTCAATCCCCACAGCCAACACCATTGTGTCCTTGAGTATTGCACTTAACTCCAGGTTGCTCCGGGGGGATTGTCCCTGCAATAAGTGCACTGTAAGTCGCTTTGGATAAAAACGTCTGCCAAATGCATAAATGTAAATGTAAATGTAAAACTCAGCAAACTCAAACTAAACTAAAGCACAACTGAAATATCTGGTCACAGTAAACTAACACTCAGGCCAGTAATGTCCCTCAGAAACAGTCCAATCTATAATTTCCAATATGACTTAAGATGGAAAACAGGTAGGCAATATGAACAACTAGATTTTTACAAATTAATTAGATTTTTAAATTTTCTGAACAAAATATAAGAGTCATTACATGATGCTAGGGTGTTCTGGATGGTTGCCAGGGTGTTGCTAGCAGGTTCTGAGATGTTTTCAAAAGGAATATTCTAGGTTCAATATAAGTTAAGTACAATCGACAGCATTTGTGGAATAATGTTTATTTTCACGAAAGATTATTTTAAGTCATCCCTCCTTTAAAAAATGGCAAAAATCAAGCATATAGTGAGGAACTTACAAGTGAATGGGGACCATTTTCAGAAGATTTAGGCTAAAGGCAAAATGTGAAGTTTACATTTACTGCATACAATATGATACGCGTCTCATATAATCTTGAAATCCATGGTCTGTTATTGTTAATATTGTCTGTTAATGTTAATAAAAGTTATTATAAAGGAATATCTATGGTTTACAGTGAAGACATTATGTGGGTTACTTTCTGAAATATCAGCAAAACAAGTTTAAACTTGGTTCAATGAGCCTGTATGATTATGTCAGACATGTAACAGGTTTATGAATACACATCCTCACACGTTTAACATAAAATCATCATTAGATTATATTTGACCTCATATCCGTCAAAGCAACAGCACGAATCTTGGAGCAGGTCACAAATGAACAACTGATTAGAAGCCGTATGATTTAAGGTATCATTCATGTCACCAATCAGCAATAAAAGTAGTGATGCATGTCTTATATAAATCTGGTGTGCAGAAAATTAATTCAAGGTCTCTCTGAAGTGTGTCTAAGTCATACATACAATGAGAAGGATTCAGCTACAATGTAAATGAAAAATGTATTTTTTTCCCTTTATGTCAAGCAGGGGCTTTATAATTGTCTGAAGGGTTATGAGTAGAACTGATGTTTCAGCCTAACTAAAACTCTCTTTCACTTTGATTTGAGCAAACACATCAGTCCTTTAAGATTCAGCTCTCAAGTCTGAAGCACTTTACAAAAACAATTTAAAACCTGATGATACAGTATTGCTCTAAATCCAGTAAAATTAGCTGTATTTGTAAACAAGCAAACAGAAGTCTTTTTGGAACAATGCTACAGCATTTGTGACTATATGGGTATTTTAGGCACAAGTAAAAGTTGAGACAATATTTTTTTATATATTCAACAAGCTGAAATGCACTGTGATATGTCTGTCAATCTATAAAACTCTTGTTACCAAGACGACACTTGCATGAATCACTACACACTTAATTCAGGAACAACATGTGGTTAATAATTCATAAATACAGATCAATGTATCCAATGTAAACAGATGTGTAAATTAACATGCAACTGTGATTATTAATATTCAAAACACACACAAAAATGTGCACACATGTATGCCTATATAAACTCAAACAGACCTGCGTTTCCCTGGCAACAGTGAACCGAGCCATGAGCACATTCCCAAAACAGAACGCACTTCCTGTTTCTTCACTCACAAACTAAGGCACACATGCAGCATGTTGTACATACAGTTGTACAACACAGAACATGCAGTCTTACAAAATAAAATCCATAAGTCAGAACTAACATGCATAAAGAAATTAAACATGCCACACTTCTGCTCTAAATGTATTTGGTAGCTAACTAGGTGTGAGATATATTGAAAATTGGAGCTTGCAATATCCTTATTACATTCTTACATAGTTTCAGTTCTTGCTGCGATGGAGAACAACCCACAAAAGTACACAGTACAAAGTGATCAAATAGCCATTGAGGGGACATAAGCTTTTTATAAAGTGCCGAAATAAACTTTATTAAACAAAAACTGCATTTCAGAATTCCTTATCACACAGAATACAAGGTCAAGCCAGTACACATCCTTCTGTTTTTAATCAAACCCAGGCATCTGATGTTACAGCCATTAGGATAAAAACATTTTTTTAAATTATACTTAAATCACATTCCTAATATAGAAACTATTCCAATAAAATTAAGGACAAACTAGACAAGGAGAACAACAGAAACAAAGGGAGACACAGACACGTGTTTGAAAGTGTGTTTGCATATGTTTTCCCTCTTCTGTGAGTGATTATTTGCAATCATAGTATGACTATACTTTGTGATCAGTTGAATGCCACTTTGGTGCATTAAAGTACCAATTTCCTTCTGAAACAGCAAAATCTATACATTATTCTAAACTTTTGGCTTGCACTGCGTCCTGTGTTTGAACGCATCCTCAGCTTGTGCTATCGCTGGTGTCAAGCAAGCCTGAGCGTGGTTTGTTGTCTGTACAGCAGTGTGTTGCCTATACAGCTGTAGTTTTGCTTACTGCCTCCTGAATTGCTCTAATGGTAGAAATATTATTTATTACTGTCCGGGGACATCATTCATTCTCATTTACATTTTTTGTAAGAACTAGGGCTGTTGATTCAACTTTTTATTTCAGTGCAATTAATAATATTTAAAAATTATTACTTAAATCGTACTCTCAGAAAAGTGGGACACTGGGTCTCCTCTCTCTGTCTCTCCCTCACCACATTCGCCAATGGATTTTTTATTATTATTATTTAAATGGCAGCTCTCTGTCTCTTTCTTGCGCACGCTCCCATTTCCTGGAAGACAGGAGCAAAACTGTGCCACACAGTAAACCTTCACACAGAAACATAGCTTGATTTATGATCACGCCTACAACTGCTTCTGACCAATGAAAACAACAGTCATTCAAAACACCAGATGTTGCACATCATCCATGAAGAGGGATGATTACGAGTAACTTAATCATAGGTGTGGGAACAATGCTCACATGACTTCAGCAATGACTGTACTGTATGTGTGTGTGATTTGAGTGATGTAGTTACTGTCTGTTTGCAAGTGGCAGTCTTGTACTACGTTGCCTGGCTAAGGATTCAGGTTTTTGGTTCTCTTGAACTCTCTCACTCTGAGCTGACCGTTAACCTGTGGGTCTAAATATCATGGATGCATTCACTCATGCAATAGCACCCATCAACACACACACAAAAACACAAAGGTTCCACTTTTCCAAGAAAGACTTATTAAGTAAACTATACATAAAATTTGTGGTATGCAACAAAATAAAGTCACAAAATACACACAAGAATGCACATACCGTCCATGGCCATATGGATGTTGTTTGATTACATGGTACCAAACACAAAGTCCCCGACACATTCCACTTAACTAAAGGTCTTTCATAACACAACAGACATTCTGTATACTTTTAGTGTACCTTAATACCAAATCAATAAATGCTACTTTTAATGCTTGAAATGCTGTGCTGCTGAAGTTCCAAGAAAATTAAAAAAAAAATAACTGGAGATGATTATTCAGTGAAATAAATTTCCCAATGGCGAAAGACTGCAGATATGATGCAGGTGTTGAATTATGAGTTTTACACAGATGATGTTGTTTGAACCACAAGAATGTTTGAGTGTATATATATATGTGTTCAAAGACTGAAAGTGACAGCGATGCCCTTAAGGTATCAATAATGTTCAATCTCATTTTCATGTGCTATATCTGGCTTTTTTCATTTTATATGCTGCTGCATACAAATGATTGGGAAGGATTTCAGGAAGATTCCATGTAAAATTTGTATGATTATACTATATTAAATGCCTAAACTTCTCAAATGTGTCATGAATGTATGACCTTGGCTGATTCCAAATATACACCAAATAAATAACCTTTATGGGGCTTTAATCTTCCCATTCACAGGATACATGTACCAACCTTAAAGGGATAGTTCACCCAAAAGTAAAAATTCTCTCATCATTTACTCACCCTCTTGTCATCCAAGATGTGAATGACTTTCTTTCTTCTGCTGAACACAAACATATTTTTTAGAAGAATATCTTATCTCTTAAGGTCCCTATAATGCAAGTGACTGGTGACCAAAACTTTGAAGCTCCAAATATCACAAAGTCAGCATAGAAGTAATCCATACAACTCCATTGGTTAAATCCATGTCTTCAGAAGTGATATGATAGGTTTAGGTGAGAAACAGATTCATATTTAAGTCCTTTTTTTTACTACAAATGTCCACTTTTAGTTTTACTTAAACATTCTTATTCTTATTCTGTTTTATGGCAATTCGCAATTTGCATGGTCAAAGGTGGAGATTCAAAGAACAAAAAGACTAAAATATTGATGCGTTTCTCTCCCACATCTATCACATTGCTTCCGAAGACATGGATTTAAGCACTGGATTCTTATGGATTACTTTTATGCTGACTTTCACCATTCGCTTGCATTGTATGGACCTACACAGCTACACAGAGATTTTCTTCTTAAAATCTTGGTTTGTGTTCTGCATAAGAAAAAAGAAAGCCAAACACGTCTGGGATGGCATGAGGGCAGAAAATTATTAAAGAATTGTTATTTTTTTAGGTGAACTATCCCTTAGGGTTTAACAATAACGTAAATGTACGTTTACACTTCTTGGCAATGGCAACACAACTGATGAAGTCTAGCACCCCTGTTGAAAAACCAGTGAGGAAAACCAGTCTAAGCTGGTTGGCTGGTCTAAGCTGATCTCTCAGTCAAGCTGGTGGTCCTACTGCCTGACCAGCTAAAAAGTGTCCCAAACCTCTATACATTTATTTTTTTTAAAAAAGCCTGCGATACCAGCTAAGACCAACAAGCTTAGGATGCTTTTAGAAATGTTATTTTTTTTCCCGGCAGGGACTGTTAAAATTACTCTGTCGGACACAACACATGGCTTCGTTACAAAAACAAACAGTCTTGTTGTTTTTAGACGGTCTTTATAAGTCTCGGCGGGAAAGCACCATTACTACATCTTCATCAAAAGTATTAAAACATAACAGCTCTTGAAGGAAACTTTTAAGAAATATTCTGAGGGAAATCATACCCAGTAACATAGTTTCTAGCTTCTTGCGGTCAACTCGAAACCTCTCCTCGGTCCAGTCTGGGTCAAGCGGGGAGATGTGGCCGCAGCGGCCGCTCGAGTCATCCTCTGACACGGCAGACGGGGAATCGTCGCTCCGCTCGCTGCTGGAGCCCTGATCCGACTGATGAATGAAACTCAACGGGTCTGCCATTGCGTTTTAGAAGTGTCCCAAACTTTACTAAACGACTTTTATACGTGCAAGAGGCGAACCGTTATGTCAACATTAGAGAGAAAATTTCCCGAATCCAGAGCACGTTCTCGCCATTCGTCCTTTGAAACCCCTCTTGTCAGTAACTGGCCCTCCCGAGTATATCAATCTGCCCCTAAATTTCTCTCCCTTTAACTTTTCCTATAACACACCAGAGTTGGAGGAGATGGATGGAAGGATGGATGGATGAATGTGCTCCTATGGGAGCATTCACGTGTCAGCATAACCTCCCACTCTCCTCCCAAACGTTCACACCATATCCAAATTGCGCGCCTATTGTATTCCTAGGACATTCCAGGGAAATAAACTAAATTAATATCTGAAACGATTACATATATCCATACACATTGTAGACACCTTTGAAACAACACACACATATGTAGGACACACATATGTAGGACACACATATGTAGGACACACATATGTGTGTGTTGTTTCAAAGGTGTCTACAATGTGTATGGATATATGTAATCGTTTCAGATATTAATTTAGTTTATTTCCCTGGAATGTCCTAGGAATACAAATATATAAGAATAGCGTCTCTGCACGAAACTGTTATAATGGGTTTTCCTTTAAGACCGGCAAAAAAGTTGGTCCCTTGTGGTAATTAAAGAGATAAATATCGCCACCTCGTGGCATAACTCTGCACCAAAGGAAGATGAATATGTATTATGTATTTCTATGTAAACTTATTTCTCCTTTCTTGGATGTTTTACCCAAAAAATTAATATTCTCTCATCATTTACACACCCTCATACCATCCCAGAAGTGTATGCCTTTCTGCTGTGTATCCCTGCTGAACACAAACGAAGATTTTTAGAAGAATATCTCAGCTCTGCAGGTCCATACAATGCACCTGAATAGGTACCAAAATGTTGAAGCTCCAAAAAGCGCATAGAGGCAGCATAAAGACATCCATAAGACTCCAGTGGTTAAATCCATATCTTCAGTAGTGATATGATAGGGGGGTGAAAAATAGATCAATATTTAAGTCCTTTTTTTTACTATAAATTCTCATCCCTACCCAGATGGTGATGGAGAAGAATGTGAAAGTGAATGTGGGGGATTGATCATAACAAAGGACTTAAATATTGATCGGTTTCTCACCCACTTATCACTGGAGTCATTTGGATTACTTTAATCCTGCCATTATGTGCTTTTTGGACATTCAAATTTTTGGTACCCTTTCACTTGAATTGTATGGACCTAAAGAGCGGAGATATTCTCTTAAACATCTTCATTAGTACTAGTACTTTTAAATATGCTAAAAATGTTTTACTCTGTTTGGAAACACTGGGTGCAGAAACGTCATACTTCACCTTGAAATTATTTTTTTAATCTTTTTTTTTTTACAGAAATAGGAGCACAATATGGTTACTGTAGTTTTATCCCCGATGTGATCTAATTCCAATACCATGCATATACAATCATGTCTCTTTCTTGTCCGTTCTAACACACACACACAAACGCACTCACTCACACGTGCGCGTCTTGATAAAACAGCTGCTGTAAGATATATTTTTATAACACCTTTTAATGAAAAAACTAAAAAATGATCATTATTGTTTTTATTTCTATACAATAAAATTACTATAAAAGTAACTAATTGGAAAATAAAACAATATTTTTGATATCTGGCAGGAAGCTCTTGTTCCAGTATGCTTCTGTGAACAGGGACATGTGACTTGGCCATCTTACCAAGGAGATTATTTTTAAGTTGTGAGTGTGTGTGTGTATGTATTTATTTGTGTTGGGGGTTCTTCTGTTGGTAAACTTCTGTCTCTGTTCAGGCGCGTCGCAAAGCTGTGTGCAGTAATAGTGTCCATGTGCAACCATTTCAAAATGTAGCCATCCAGTCCAACTAAGTTACATTGCATACTTCTGAGTCCATTCCCTTGCCAGTCTGTTATACCTAAAAAAAAATTGGATCTTAATTAGTTATCTTAAATCACATGACACTATGGATATATTGCTGTCAAGCTGATAAGTGAGAGCCATTTGACTCAAACATTTTCCTACTTAACAGGAAAAGAAATTAGAAACCAGGTCAAATCTGTGGACCGTTTAAACCTGCGGAAACCACAGCCATCATACTCTCATAACACAACATTTCAGCTACACCGCTTGTGCCAAAATCCTAATATGTCAGATAATGTACCTTTGACCAAAAAGTTATGACATGTCAGCAGAGAAAATGGTTCAGTCATTTTACTAATAATAAGAGTGAAAAGTAATACACATAAGGCACACACTTACTTATCTTTGTCCGATTTGTAAATATGTGCAATATCTGGAACTAAAGGGTCATCTGGATTTGGGTCGCAAAGAAGAGAGCATATGGATAATAAAACTGAAAAACAACAACAGAAATCAGAATAATTTATTCATACACCCACAAATTCACCAAGTATTCAGCATAAACACATAATGCGGAATCAGTGCTCGAATACAATCTGGGATCAGCAGAACCAGCCAATTGGCATTCAATCTTTCTTTTATTACTTCAAATTCTCTACTGACTTTTTAAAAGTTAAATTTGTATCTCTCTTGGAGAGATTTGACCATTAAATATCACCATTTACTACTTGACTAGGAATGGTGTGGCTCAGCGTAGTGAAATGAAAGTGAAAAATAAATAAAACACTAATTCTGCAAACACAAATAAATGAATTTCACGTGTTACTTTGATTAATCAGTTGAATTAATCAAAGTAACACGTGAATATTATTCATATTTTATCAAGTAAAGTGATTTAAAATGTCATAATGGTGAGCATCATTGCATCTGATCAGTTGTGAGATGCATTCAAAGACCTCTTTGCTTTGTTAAAATGTGTATTATGGAAAGAGCATCCAGACAGTTTAGACTCGTAATATATAAAGAATATATATATATATATGTCTATTTGCCCTTTACCTTTGGATACAGTGAGGGCGGGTGACCACTGTGAGCGCAGAATGTCCAGACAGATGCTTCCATTACTGTTGATATTTGGGTGGTAGATTTTCGTTGTGAAGGCAAGCTGTCAGAGCAACATAAAAATAAATGTATGCACTCCAGCAAACTACATATGCATACACTGGCAGCCAAAGGTTTGGAATAATGTGCAGATTTTGCTTATGGTACTTTTATTCACCAAAGTGGCATTCAGCTGATCACAATGTATAGTCGGGGCATTAATAATGTGAAAAATTACTATTATAATTTGAAAAAACTACAAATAGTTCTCATCAAAAAATCCTCCACATGCAGCAATGACACCTTTGCAGATCCTTGGCATTCTAGCTGTCAGGTTGTCCAGATACTCAGGTGACATTTCACCCCACACTTCCTAAAGCACTTGCCACAAATGTGGCTGTCTTGTCGGGCACTTCTTACAGTCTAGCTGATCAAAAGTGGCTTTTTCTTTGCAATTCTTCCCATAAGGCCTGCACCCCTGAGTCTTCTCATTACTGTTGCACATAAAACTGGTGTTGAGTGGGTAGAATTCAATGAAGCTGTCAGCAACCATTTCTCAAACTAGAGACTCTGATGTACATATCCTCTTGTTTAGTTGTACATCTGGCCTTCCACGTCTCTTTCTGTCCTTGTTAGAGCCAGTTGTCTTTTGTCTTTGAAGACTGTAGTGTACACCTTTGTATGACAGCTTCAGTTTTTTGGCAATTTCAACCATTGTACAGACTTCATTCCTCAAAACAATGATTGACTGATGAGTTTCTAGAGAAAGCGGTTTCTTTTTTGCCATTTTTGAACAAATATTCACCTTAAGACAAGCTAGTCTACTGCATAATGTGGCAACTCAAAACAATGCTAATAGACAATGTTAAGCTTCTTTTAACAAACCAAATAGCTTTCAGCTGTGTTTGATATAATGGCAAATTACTTTATAGTACCTAATTAGCAATTTAGCATGAATACTCATGGATAAGGTGCAGTTTTTTTTTTTACAACAGTAATGTCCTATGTGGTCAGTTGAATGACACTTTGGTGAATGAAAGTACCAATATTTTCTTCCGAAACAGCTAAATCTGTACATTGTTTCAAACTTTTGTCCACCTTGTGTATAATTAAACACACAAGTAGATAAGATCTTGTTAGACTGGAAAGGTGTCAAATAGCAACATCTTGGAGCACAAATGCCAATACATGACATTCTCCACTCACCTTTGGTGGTTTAAAGGGATAATCAGTCGGAAAATGAATTGTGAGGAAGAAAACCCCTCCCTGATATGGACTATCACCCTAGTGGGGAGAGAGTGAGAATGTGACAGAAGTTAATTCAGTTGTTTCATGTGAGACAACAGTGCTAAATTCATACATTTAATATGGAGCTGAAATTATTCATCTGTACTTACTGGGCCCATTATTGTCGCCTGCCAGTGGAATACTAAAAGGTAAATGCAATATAGTAAGATGACCATCCATTCACTTAGAGCATTGACTGACATTATGTCATTAAGTACATTGTGGGCAAACACTCACAATCCTCTCCAAGTGGTCCAGCTGAGCATTGCGAGGGTGGATCCCGCTGCAAGTCCTGTAGCTCCTACAAACACAGTGGAAACAGGGCACACAGGTAACTTTCAATGCATCAAAAATAGATTTATAAGAAGCATCACAACTATTACTATTGCTGAAACAAGGTTTGAAAGTAGATTTGTACGTTGTGTGTATGTTGATGTCAGCTTAGGGTGAAAAAATCACAACATTAAAGTCTGATGCTGTAATTACGAGGTTCATGAGCTCTAATCCTTCACTTAAAAATGCATGGTTAAAATAAAGACCAAAAAATGACAACTGATAATACAACTTTGGTAACAACCATTCTAACCCACATATATATAAAAATACATATAAACAAGTTGACTAAAATTCTTGCAAAACACAATCTTGTGATTCTTGTTACCCCAATCTCATTTGAATTAATAAAGATTACAATTGTAATCTGCCCCTGGAAATCCTATATATAAACAATACAAATGTCTGTCCATATTAAATGTAGGCTACACACTGCCTTATATTTGCCACATAAAGTATTTCTTCCTGTCTAACATGGTTTGGCTTGTTTAACTGCGGATATACAGAAAATATAACACAATTATTTTAATGTAATATTATTTTAACTTCTTGTTTTTACTTTGTTCTCGACATCTAGCTCATTTCAGCTGGCAGGAAAAAGATACATTCTTTAAACCTTCTGACGTTAGAGTAATTTGAGTTGGAAGATAATTAATTGTACCAGTCGTCTGTAGATATGTTGAAACAACGATAAACCAATCTACTTTAAGACATCTATTCTGTTTAGAAATAAAATATTTACCTTCTGGATCCTTTTCAAAGCCATCAGATCTCCGCTTCTTTCTCCGCCTGATGATGTGAAGGCAGCCGCAGATATCGGAGGGCGGAAACGAGGGTGTTTTTACATTCAAAATAAAAGTCTCTGAAACCTGAAAACTGTGGGACGGTTGAGCTTGAGAGTGCAAAAAAAACAAGAACCTTAATGACATGTTTCTCTGCAGATGAGTGGATTTGAGATTTTTAAATATATATTTTTTCAAATGCATTTTATTTCTTTATACTATACTATTATGCTCACGATAACACATCAATATACAAAATATATAAATTCACTAAATGTCTGAGAACAAAAACACGAAATTAAAAAACAACAACCAAAAAAACAGGCAAGTGTGATATAATAACATAAATAGCTTAAAATCTTAACTTAGAGACCTAGTGCATTTTGTATTTTTCATACAAAGAAGTAAGTCAATATAATGTTTCAAATATTTTTCTTTTCTTTTTTATTTAATACAAATATTGCACAACAATATTAGGATCAGTAATAAACAAATACAAAAAGACAAAAGTACAATTATCAAGACAAATCAACAAATAACCAACAGCATTCTATACAAGGGAGAATTATACAATTAGAGCAGGTTAAATAGAAAAAAAACCCAGACCTAACTCAAAAACATACATATACATATAAATATAAAAAAAGAAAGCACCTAGTTTCCAGGATCTTCTTTAAATTATTCTCCATAATGTTAAAGAAATCTTTGTTTTTCTTTTTATTCATTATAATATTAAGGGATTTTATTAGTGAGTTTGTAAGTGTTTTATGATTATAATGATGGTAGCAAGAGCTGTTCAGCCGTGACGTCAATATTTAGGTGAAAACAAGCTTAGTTATTATTTGTATTGTATATATATATATATATATATATATATATATATATATATGTAATAAGTAAAATAAGGTCTGTGTTAAACATTACTTGAAGATACTTGAAAATGCAACCTGAACAGCTCTATGGGAACCAAAGACTTTGTTTCCAACCTGTAAGGGCAGGAGCACAGCTGTCAAGGGGGGATTTTGATTTATCCCACTGACTCAATCACCAAAGAGGTTCACTCCGATTTGTTTACTAACCGTTCAGTAACCATTCCTCTAGATTACATCCTACATGACAGTAGGTTGCGACAAATATATGCTATGTGTGATGAGCATGTAATTCAATAATTGATTTAACTGATTCATTAAAAAATGGAATTGTGTGTGAACTGTTTGTTTACTTTAAAGGTGCACTCAGTAATGTTTTCCTCATTAAAATGTGTAACTCCTAAAGACATAAATTGTAATTTTGCAATGTATGTATAAAATCATGACCACTCACATTAAAATACCCCCCATTGGCCCCTATCTACCATGGCATCTTATTAATCTCCATCCCTGAATTGGCTATATAACTATACTCTCTCCTCTCCACCAATAGCTGGTGTGTGGTGGGCGTTCTGGCGCACTATGGCTGCCGTCGCATCATCCAGGTGGATGCTGCACACTGGTGGTGGTTGAGGAGATTCCCCCTATACTATGTAAAGCGCTTTGAGTGCCTAGAAAAGCGCTATATAAATGCAAGGAATTAAAATGAAGACTCAAGTCATATCAGTAACCTTATAAAAATCTGTTTTATTCTACATGGAGAGGGTCTACACTTGGGGGCTGCCATATTAAAATCACATGGCCACCCAAATACTAATTGCTAAATTTCAGTAGCCCTCCTGTTATTTGACACTTTCACTCATTGATTAAAGTAATCATGGCTGACTGTGAATACTACTGTAAATTGTTACAATGCCAATGGTCTGTGTAAGATGACACAACAAAAGTTACTGAGTGCACCTTTAAAAGATTTGTTTTAAACCGTGCACTAAGCCATGTAGAGTATGAGTATTCAAAGTGTAGTCTCGTCCCAAACGGAACACTTAACATTTTTTACTACACGAAAGCATTCACTGTTTAACAGCTGCCGGAAGTGACGTTTCAAACACACATGATGATGTTTTGCCGCTAGCTTTAGCGCATTAGCCAACCTCAGTTCAACTCTTGTATCTTAAACAACGTGCATATTCTCACATCATGAGGTGATGGTAAAGAATTCAACTTATATTTGTAAGGTTCTGTCTTCACTGAAGTTTCGCTAGTTGCTACATTCTCCATTATTTAGAGTTAATGTTTTGTCAGAGCAGCAATACAGTCAAGTAACTCTCTGCCTCTTCCGCTACATCGCTGAGTGCATGAAGTGTTCAACATTCCACACTCTGTTTTGACGGTTGAGGAAGTGTATCGTCCAAGTACTCATAATACACTTCTTTTGTTGCATTATCAGTGTAAACACACTACTTGTACTTCTTAAACTACAAAATGCCATAGTTTTGGGACGCATACATCTACTGATTCTTTCACGAACGAAACACTACTAGCGGGAAATACACCAAAGCTTGTGATACGAATACACTTGTAGACCAAATAACCGACATTCAAAGATAAGCCGGTTGGCTCTTTCTTCCGTATGATTCAGGGACAGGGTTAACAAACCAAAAACAAAAATGACCAGCCAAACCATTGACAGTGCGATGCCACGTTTTGCATACTTGCATCAAAACAAGTAGCTAGAGGTTGAGTTTGTTGAATCAAGCGGGGGAGTCAGATTTCAGCACAACACCTACACTGTCTTACACTATCTGTCCTACTTTAAAAAGATGTCCTCTTTAAATTGACCCCCTTTACAGCCACTCCCAATTTATTTTTAAATATAAATTAAAAAAAAAAATAGAGGCATTCAACAAATTATTTTTTCTTCATTATTTCAAATTTGAATGTCAATTTGTTGACAGTTTCCATTTTTTGTCTTTCACATTGTTACATAAAAATAGCTATAAGTTGTATTCAATCACACATATTAAGAAAAGCACTCGTCACTTTGGGTTAAAGCATCTGCCAAATGAATAAATGTAAATAAAACATTTAATATACTATACAGGAAAGAAAGATGACTTGGTGGGCAGGGTGTTTAGTGGATGGGTGGTGAGGGATTACTGTAATTCATTTTTGATGCAGGCTGCAGATGTCCTGTGTGCTAATCGCAAATTAAAGCTAATCCAAATAAACAACATATCAGACAGTATTACTGACTACATCCTGTGTGAGTTACATGTTTACTTGCTGAAAGTAATCAGCTTGTTTTTGTGTGATTTATGTCACATTCTGCCATTTTCTTCAAATCCCATTTCAGCCAAACCACTTTTTTGATATGGCTCACATGCCTCACTATACCTTAGTCTTTTTGCGAATGTTTTATGCATACATTTATTTGTTAAGAAAGTAACCAACATGCTCATCATTTAAAACTCATCATTTAATGGAATGCCCACTAGGTTTGTATGCCTGTATAGCCATTAGATGGCAGCACCAGCATCCTCATTATTACATGATATTCTGGCACTCAGAAATCTTACAGTTGGAGTCTTATGGAAATCTTACAGTTTAAATATATGTTATTCCATTACTCGCAAACCAAAATGATTGGGCAGAGGTTTAGAAGAATATATTGGTTTACTTTAGGCTTTTATATTTGTACACTTGTTTACTGAAACAAATTTCTGTTTGACATTGGTCCACCTAGAGAACATTTACAGTGCATCCGGAAAGTATTCACATCGCTTCACTTTTTCCACATTTTGTTGTTACAGCCTTATTCCAAAATGTATTAAATTCATTATTTTCCTCAAAATTCTACAAACAATAACCCATAATGACAACTTGAAAGAAGTTTGTTTGAAATTTTTGCAAATGTATTAACATTTTTTTTTTGTAAAAATCACATGTACATAAGTATTCACAGCCATTGCACACCTATTTTTGGGTAGTTTCTCCCATTCTTCTTTGCAGGACCTCTCAAGCTCCATCAGGTTGGATGGGGAGCGTCAGTGCACAGCCATTTTCAGATCTCTCCAGAGATGTTTAATCGGGTTCAAGTCTGGGCTCTGGCTGGGCCACTCAAGGACATTCACAGAGTTGTCCCGTAGCCACTCCTTTGTTATCTTGGCTGTGTGCTTAGGGTCGTTGACCTGTTGGAAGATGAACCTTCGCCTCAGTCTGAGTTCCAGAGTACTCTGGAGCAGGTTTTCATCAAGGAGGTCTCTGTACATTGCTGCATTCATCTTTCCCTCGATCCTGACTAGTCTCCCAGTTCCTGCCGCTGAAAAACATCCCCACAGCATGATGCTGCCACCACCATGCTTTACTGTAGGGATGGTATTGGCCAGGTGATGAGCGGTGCCTGGTTTCCTCCAGACATGACGCTTGCCATTCAGGCCAAAGAGTTCAATCTTTGTTTCATCAGATCAGAGAATTTAGTTTTTCATGGTCTGAGAGTCCTTCAGGGGCCTTTTGGCAAACACCAGGCGGGCTGTCATGTGCCTTTTACTGAGGAGTGGCTTCCGTCTGACCGCTCTATCATACAGGCCTGATTGGTGGAGTGCTGCAGAGATGGGTGTTCTTCTGGAAGGTTCTCCTCTCTCCACAGAGAAACGCTGGAGTTCTCCCCCGATCACTCAGTTTGGCCTGGCGGCCAGCTCTAGGAAGAGTCCTGGTGGTTCCAAACTTCTTCCATTTACAGATGATGGAGGTCACTGTGCTCTTTGGGACCTTCAATGCTGCAGAAATGTTCTGTACCCTTCCCCAGATCTGTGCCTCGATGCAATCCTGTCTCGGAGGTCTACAGACAATTCCTTGGACTTCATGGCTTGGTTTGAGCTCTGACATGCAGTTAACTGTGGGACCTTATATAGACAGGTGTGTGCCTTTCCAAATCATGTCCAATCAACTGAATTTACCACAGGTGGACTCCAATAAAGTTGTAGAAACATCTCAAGGATGATCAATGGAAACAGGATGCACCTGAGCTCAATTTTGAGTCTCATGGCAAAGACTGTGAATACTTATGCACATGTGATTTTTTTCGTTTTTTATTTTTTTATAAATTTGCAAAGATTTCAAACAAACTTCTTTCACATTGTCATTATGGGATATTGTTTGTAGAATTTTAAGGAAAATAATACATTTAACCCATTTTGGAATAAGGCTGTAACATAACAAAATGTGGAAAAAGTGAAGCGCTGTGAATACTTTCTGGATGCACTGTAGAAGCTAAACCTCATGAAACACCGGACATTACAAAATGACAAGAGTTTGTATATTAGCATCACAGGAAAATGCCAAATAATCTTGCTTCAAACAGCCTTGTCAACTTCATTAGGGGAATGCTAAACCAAATCAGCTTTGTTCAGTTATGTGATTCCACAGGGCTTGCCAAAGGACTGCTGTGTGCCAAGTATACATCTGTATGTTTGGAGCTCTCTGTGCTGCTAAGCTACTTACAAATTAGCAGAGAGCCTGATGTTTTCTCTTCATCATTATCATAAACATCACCAACTCTTTGGCCTCTGCCAACCCCTTTACCATTCTCTCTCTCTCTCTCTCTCTCTCTCTCTCTCTCTCTCTCTCTCTCTCTCTCTCTCATACACAGATGTCTCCAACAGTACACAAACATGGCTGATTTTTACAATTGGAGTGTGGCTTTGAAGCATCTGAAAATCTCCTGATTGGGATACAGTTAAGCCTATCTAACTAGAACAGGTGGAAAGTTATATACAATCTTTTATAAAATACCATTTGTTTAGATATTTTTTAGGATATACTTTTTGTTTCATGACAGTCTTTTTGATTGTTATCTGTGTTGTGCTCTAGAACGCAGATGTTATTAGACATTGTCTTGTGTATAGTGTAAATACAATATAAGCAGTGCTGGGTAGATTACTTTTAATTGTAATCTGGTACTTATTACAAATTACAGAACTAAATTTGTCAGTAATGTAATGTCTTGGATTACATTTTAAAAGTAATCTAATCTGATTGCTTTTGGAATACTTGTGGATTACTTCTGACCTAATTCACATGCTCATACAATAAGCTTGTAACATTTTAAATATTGTAAAATATTGTTAAACATGCTTTGAAGAAATCTTACTGAATTTATCAAAATATGCAATGAATATTGTGATTTATTGACAAACAGTTTTTTCTTTTCTGATTGGTCTTTGACTTAAGCCCTTGGTGGGGGTCAAGAGTGAACTAGTCCCAACTGAATCACAGGGATTAGTGACCAGCTCCACCACTGTTCATATGAACCAACTCTACCAAGGCACGTTGCTCTGTGACTGACTGGAATCACAAAAATATTTGTGTTCAGTCCCCATCCTCTCTCTGCAGCACGTACCATATGCATAGAAAGTCTAAACTGAATGTCCTCAAGATGGTGCACATTTTTTGCAGCAGGGACTAACAAGTATAGGATAAGAGAAATGCACGTGATCGCCTTATCCTAGGTTCATTGGGATGCCCTAAAATCAGGTTATTTAATATTGTTTTGCATTAATGGCCATTTCCAACAATAGGCAGGATTATCTTCCTGCATACCCCCATGCGTAATAGTTTAAAATGGACCCATCATCTATAATTGTTAAGGGCAGTTGGCACAAAAAGATTATTGGGATCAACAGTGATTGATAATATTTTAATAGATTTAATTCCTAGGTTTTGAGCTAGTCTCAGGCTGTGTTTTTAATCCCTATTTTCATGCCCCTGTCCTCTGCTAATCTGTTTTTCTATCTCTCCCTTTAAACCCTGAACAAAACAATTACTTTCCTAATGTCATATTATTGAGATTACCTTAAAAATAAAGAAAGAGAAAACAATGGAGACCATCAAATTGTTTATATGTCAATTACCAAATGACATCAAAGTAGTTAACAGAAAACATTTCTTGGTAAATTGCATCTGAAAGTTTCTTGTAACTTACATAAGATCCAGAATATGGCAATTCAAATATATGTTTATTTATATATGCAGTTACTTATATATTATACTTTTATTTATAGATCATGTAGTGACATACAGTTGCTTAAGGGGACAGTTCACCTAAAAATGAAAATTCTCTCATCATTTACTCACTCATGCCATCTCAGATGTGTATGACTTTCTTTCTTCTGCTGAACACAAACAAAGATTTTTAGAAGAATATTTCAGCTCTGTAGGTGCATGCAATCCAAGTGAATGGTGGCCAGAACTTCAAAGGACTAAAAGGCAGCACAAAATTAAATAACACAACTCCATTGGTTTAATACATACCTTAAGAATATTTATACATTTGACAGACACTTTTATCCAAATCAACTTACAGTGCACTTATTACAGGGACAATTCCCCCAGAAGCAACCTGGAGTTAAGTGCCTTGCTCAAGGAAACAATTGTGGTGGCTGTTGGGATTGAACTGGCAACCTTCTGCTTACCAGTTATGTCCTTTAACCCACTACCACCACCACCACCACCACCACATCAGAAGTCAGTGAAACTGAAAGTGTAGATTTACAAGAAAAAAGTACTTTAAAATGTATCTGTTTCTCACCCACAACTGTCAAATCACTTCTGAAGATATGAATTAAACACTGGAGTCATATGGATTACTTTTATGCTGCTTTAGTTCCTTTATATTCTTTTTGGACCTTCAAAGTTCTGGCTGCCATTCACTTGCATTATATGGACCTACAGAGGTAAGATATTTTTCAAAAATTCTTTATGTTCAGCAGAAGAAAGAAAGTCATACACATCTGGGATGGCATGAGGGTGGGTGTGTAAATGATGAGATCATTTTCATTTTTGGGTGAACTTTAATTTTTAAATTGAATGCATTGTGCTATGTGTTTTTGTAACATATAGGATTTTACCAGTATGAGGATCATGGGCACTGAAACAGAAGAACTTTCCTCAGACATGTTGTTGCAGCTGATTTGGTGGCAGTAGGTCTATTGCAATTTGCCTTTCTGTAGTAGAGAGATTGTTTTAAGGTTGTTTAAATGAATCTCTGGCCATGAGTAATATAAGCAGGCTGACATACTTGGGTGTTGAGTAATATGACTAATAACTTAACCTTGTTGTTTGGCCTCTAGTGTGCATGCTCCAAACATTTTTCCAGATGGTTGGGTGTTAACAGACCATGTAACGGGTCAGTAGCATCTTTACTGGAAGCCTATTCAGTACATCAAGATGCCCTTGAAAGCAGAAAACTGGCTCAAGTGATTAAATGAGCCAATTTATCAACTTACTGCATACAGTGATGTGACAAGTCAGTATACAGTAACTCTTTGACATAATAGATATGATTATGACATGCACTGAAACAATAATGAAACAGGAATCAAAAATTATACAAATTATTTTATTTTTGTCATGATGTGGATTTGTTTTTGCTGGTGTTATATTGCTTTGTGGATGACATTGATCAATGCGTAACATTCATCATCACAGTAGGTAAAGTGCTTTAAAATCCCTAATAGGGTGCTTTTTCCTCCTCTAACTAACACACCTCTCTAAGAGATTGGACTTTCTGCTCGGAAGACACATAACAAGGAAATATTCAGACATTCACAATGATGGTGAACAAGTCTCACCATCACCAGCGACTGAGATTTTTTGACAGAGAGGAAAAAATAATGATTTTAAGAAAAATTAGATCATTTTTTTTATTATTATTTAAACAAAATCGGTTTTATGGATAATGCCCATCAAAGCAACATAAAGACGTGTTCTATTAATTAACTCTTTTTACAAGAATCATTTTTACACAAAGATAAAGTAATTCAGAATAAAACATTACTCTCTAGTATTCAAATATTTGAAATAACAACAAAAACATATTATAACAAGTAACAACACAGGAATGGTGAAAGACAAAACCATTGTCAAAAGGTTGATATGATCGAGAGATATTTAAAAAAAATTGATAGTCCTTTTTGTCTGTGTGCTCGTCAAAATTGTCCACATTCACATTGTTCATAATTAATGTCTAGCTTTCATTTTCAGAATCACTGCTGGATTCTCTGCGAGGTGGTGATCTTTTCAAAGTGCTTTTGCTCTCTTGTTTGGAAGCACTAGACAAGTCTATCGCCATGTCCTCCGAGTCGTCTGCTGCATTGGCTCTACTTGACCATGCGGTGTCGCTGTCTTTGCCTTTGTGTTCTGCAGAATACGAATCGGAATATGTCGATTCAGGCGTGCCCGGGGCCTTTTTTGAGATTTCGAGAGACTTTTTGTGCATTCCTGAATTTTAGAAGAAAAACAAAGACTGTTATAAAGTTATCTGGTTCCTGAATTTTTATAGCTCTTTATTCTCGCATAATTACGTCTAGCATAATTTTTAAACAGTTTATACAAACACCAAAACGCACAAAGACCAAACGTACACTTCACGAGACACCTCAGCTATGTATTCAAATCATCAAATACATATTTGAGTTTTTTAAGTACTAAATAGGAAAACCACCTGCTGGCTCACCTAGAAGCCAGGGAGCGCAGGAGCCCATCATTCCATTCTTGGCCGAGTTGATTATGGATTCTGGAAGTGGAATAGAGTGACGCACCATGGCACCATACAGCCCGTATTCTGCCATGACACTGCTGCGGCCCCAACACTTCTCCCTTTTCCTCCACTTGGCACGGCGATTTTGGAACCATACCTGTCCAAAAATATGTTTTTACCATTAGTTATCTGAAAGAGGGATACTGAGAAAGAAAAGGCAGAGAAAACGGGAGTCATTTGTTGTCTGAAAAAACAAAAAATGGTTCAGCCAACCTGTATCCTGTCCTCTGGTAGCTCTGTCTTCATAGCCAGCATTTCTCTCGCGTAAACATCTGGATAGTGCGCCTCGTGGAAGGCCTTCTCCAGCTCCTCAAGTTGATGTGAGGTGAAAACTGTCCTAAAAAAACAAAATGAGCGGTTAATAAATTATTTCCATTCCCAAACCTGTAAACATTTGACTTTAAACCCTTATATTAAAAGAGAGTAATACCTGTGCCTTCGTTTCTTCCTTTTTTGTGAGTTCCCTGAGTTTTTCCCATCATTGCGATCATCGGAAAGACAGTCATCATCTGTTATGCATTAAAACATTATTGTCAATAAAAATCCAAAACCTTGACAGATAACCATATAAAAGTATTGTGAAAGGGACTGACTGAGTCTGGCAAGGCCTCAAATAAGCACAAATGTATATATACTGAATAAAATTGATGATGTATATATAAATATATTTATTTGTATTATACACACACAGAATTATGAACTTATTGCTGATCCATTTAAATGGTT
This sequence comes from Xyrauchen texanus, assembly GCF_025860055.1. NCBI lineage: Eukaryota > Metazoa > Chordata > Actinopteri > Cypriniformes > Catostomidae > Xyrauchen > Xyrauchen texanus. The sequence continues at coordinate 31,914,121 of NC_068291.1, read as the reverse complement.
TACTTCAAATCAAAATAGTTAGCAATCCTCAAATGATTTACTAATAAAATACTCTAGATAAATAGGTCTCCATGGCAAATAAGCAACATCATAACACAGGGTTTATTTCAGCACCAGCTTCTGTGAACAGCTCTTCAGCTCGGTAAACCATCCAGTTGATGAATAAATAAAGTTAAAGGATATGTACCAGAATAGGCGTCCCGTTGCTGCTCCAAATTCTGCATGAAGTGGCTCTCTGTCCGTGAATGTAGAAGCGGGATGTGGCTCGGAAGAAAACACGGGACCCCGGGAGGTTGCTGTGCCGCTAAACTGCATAGAAAGCCTAACCCGAGCGGCAAAGAGCCTCCCGGGAAAGAAAATCCTCCGACTCCCGCGCTCTGCCCTTCTCCGTTGGCACCTGCCCCAGGAACAGACTGATGGGGCTGAACTTCTGACTCCAGACCGAGCAGGTCTGTGATGGCAAACCCTTTGGGCCTAAATCCAGATCCATTTAGACGTGATTTGTCGATTCCGAAAGAAGGATAAAGTTTGACCTTCGGTTTTTCGTCTATTGCCTCTTCTCTTCCCGTCATGGCTGTTTGTTATAAGTCACTTTCTCTTTGCTGAGTGCAACCTGGTGGGACGGTTAAGCGGTCTGGCGGGACAATTTATCCCTCTGTCCAATCCAGCAGATCACTGTATCGTCCAATCAGATTCAACTTCAGATATGCCTACCAAGAGGAGGCGTTTCCCTTTTCAATCACAAAGGATTAATTGCCACCAATTTTCCTTTTAATCCGATAAGGATTTTCCTCCCCTATCTGAATTGGTCCCAAAGTAATTTTTTCCCCTTTAGATGGAATATAAACTGTGCTGTGGCTTTCAACCTGAGATTAGTTAGTTATTGAAAATGTTTAATTTGACGATGTGAGATTTCATCTGGAATCAGAATGTACAATCATTTTGACCTAGAAACCAAGATCTATTTAACTTCAAATAACTCAAATAATTTTTTTAAGAAAAAAATACGAAAAAATATATATTTTTAAATTGTGCTAAGCATCAAGATTAGGCTACGCGTGATACTTAGGCCTACATTGCTCGGGGTCAATTCATTTTATATCATTAAATACAGACCTCAATTTCCTAGTCAATCTGTTTACTGGATTAACCACATAGTAACTTCCAATTAGTTTGACTTTGAAAATCATTGGGGTTTTTATTAACACATTGCCGTTTTTGATGTTTGAAATTATTTCGTGTTCCAAAAAAGAACTTTGCTTATGAAAACGAGCCAGATGTTTTCAAACACGAATAGCACAAGCTTTTGAACGCGTATGAGCTTTTAATGCTTTTATTTTAACATATAAGACGATAAAAAAGAATGCATAAAACTCAAGACCATTATTTTGTATTGGTGCATAATAATAATGCCTATAATAATGGCATAATAATATAAATATTTATTATAATAAATACATTTTATAATATTTTTTATCAAAACAAAATTGCATTTTGTGAATAATGTTTTATAATTATCGTAAATAAATCGTAATTATTATACATAATGAAAAAAATCTATTTTATTAAACTTTGAGCAAAGGAGGCTTTTTTTTGCAATCAGTAGATTAATGGAGGACCCGCTCTCTATCAACCAATTTGTGAAACTTAATTGGGCATTATATGTGTTTCTCCTTCTTCATTTTCTTCTTCTTCTTCTTAGCCCTAACATCCCTAAATAGAGAGAGAGAGAGAGAGAGAGAGAGAGAGAGAGAGAGAGAGAGAGAGAGAGCGAGAGAGATCAAAATATATTCGCAACATGTCTGACACTTGTCCTCAACACACTTTCATTCAGGCAGACCAATGTTGGGAAAGTATCCCGTTGTAAATAGAACTAATCCGACCCTCCATCAAATGTCCTGTCTGGACAGAGATAAAAAAAACAACAAAAAAAAAAAACTTAATTGTTTTGACGTGATCACAGAATCTGCTTTATTTCGTCCGTTAAATGCTCTACATCAGCAATGAGAGAAAATGAAGCTCCTTAAGTATTTAAGTATTTTGGAAAATGAGGTCATGTTACTACTAATATTCTCGGGTCGAAATGATGGGACACAGACCACCCCAGGTGTTTATTATGAAAGCTGGTCTGTGAAACAAAATGAGAGAAATCGTCTTACACAAGATAATTAATTAGAATCCATTAAATTCGTTTACTACATTAATCTGTCATATAAAGAGCTCGACTCCGTGAAATCTGCTTTTAGGGCCCATTTCCACGAGGAAGACTTCCAGCTTTTTAACTGGCAGTTGGAGAGCTGTTAATCCTCATAACTAATGTAACATAACGTTAACTAAAATTGTGATTATATGTGATGAGACGAGAGAGATCATGTGTGACCATGTTAGGGCTCTTGCTAAGGTTTATTTTAATTTTTGTTATTATTATTATTAGCATATTATTAGATTATTAGCCAATTAGGCCTTTAGGCTATTGTTATTATTATTTGGAAAGTATGTATATTATTTAATTTATTATTTCCTAAATAATCAGGAGAACCCCAAATCAGAAGACATGCCCGTATAAGGAGTTATTTATGTATTTATTTTGCGACTATTACACAATAATATTTCTGTTTGAATGTTGGCTACTCATGATATCTTGACAGTTTTTCTCCTGCTCAAAACTAAAAAAAAAATTGTTTGTTTGATTTCTTGTCTGTTGAAAATGAATTAGGACTACTTAATTTTCTTGAGTGTCTTTTCGCTAACAGGTTGCTTAGATTTGAAAAGAATTAACTTAAGCATACATTCATATTTCTGTTGTCGATTTTAAGTTTAAATAGTCGAGCGGATTTGAACAATTACTGTTGAATAATGGGTTCCCGTGGCTCATCTTTCAGTGAAAACAAAAGCTTTACCGTTGATTTCTGTCTGCATTTCTGGTTCTGCCTATTGTTCATTAGGTAGACCATACAACTCAATGGAAACGGACAGATAAAACAAACCCCTTTATTGCCATAATTCATGGAGCTAAACAACTCACGGGAACCAACCCGTTCTCATCAATCTGCGTATAAATAACACGCTTTATACTTCCAAATTGCGTGCATTTGGAAGTATAAAGTCGTGTTATTTATACGCAGATTGATGAGAACGGGTTGCGGGAACAATACTTAAACATGCGCTTGCAGTAAAGCGAGGAAATGCTAAGGGCCAGATTACAAGGCTGGGTTTCATGGTGTCATCAGATAGGATAATCCTGGATTAAACTAATCAGTAAATGTTTCTCCGCTCATTATTTTCCAGAGAAGATTTCCAGCCGTTTCTCCACCGCCAAGATTTTTAATCTCTTACAGAGCGTAACATCAAAAAATCGCTCTTTGCTCTAATTTTCTCTGGCCGTGACGGACACATGCTGGAGGTTGTTAGACTAATAGACCTGCCACGTGCCCTAATTCTGAGCAGGATCCCGCCATTGGGAATAGCAGCAATCCCGCACGCGCAGGGCAGGCTCTGCGCGCGCCCAACACCCACCTAGTAGAACTAGCCCACTGGCTGCCAACGGAATGGCAAATATAAATACAACATATGCATATTTTAAGATTGACTCTACTGTGTTTATGTTTGTGGTCCCAGAGATATGTGTTAAATTAGCCTCTTATTTCCCCTTTAAATGATTTTATTCCCCTTTAAATTCAAATATTATTTGATTACTTCTGCAAGCGAAGTAAAGATATTAGTGAAACTTTAACACTCTCGTAAAACATCGTAGGCATGTAGGCCTAGCTGTTTGGTAAAAGTGTCATTTTGTGAATGCCAGTCAGATAACCTACTCCCAGCAAAACGAATTGCATTTAGACTATTCATGTTTTATATCTGGGGCATCCATTATAATGCTGATGATCACAAAAATACATTTTTACTCGTTCCTCCTTTTTCTTAAAAATAAAATAAAAAAAAATAAAAAATCGAGGTTACAGTGAGGCACTAACAATAGAAATGAATAGGGACCATTTTTGGAGGGTATAAAGGCAGAAATGTGAAGATTATAATTGTATAAAATCTCTTACATTTATAAGTCTTTTAAAACTGCTGTATTATTTGAGCTATAAAGTTGTTTAAACCATAATTTTTACAGTCCTTTTAGGGTTTGTTGGCATTACATCATCATAGCAACAAAGTTGTAAAATGGCTATAACATTACACAGAAAAGCAATTTTATTACACTAAAATCATGTTAACACACATATTGTTCACGTCTTGTAGCTATACTTTTGAAATAGTGAGTATTTTAATGTTTACAGATTGGCCCCATTCACTTCCATTGTAAGTGCCTTACTGTAGCCTAATTTTTTGCTTTTTTGAAAGAAATGGAGGGACATGTCAAAATATTTTTGTGGTAATCTACATTATGCCACAAATGCTGCCGATTGAGCTTAACTTGTATTGAAACCAGAATATCCCTTTAAGTCAAACAAGATAAACAAATGCTATAAAAAATATGCTCTCGAAAGCTGTTGGAAAAAAGATACCTCGAAAACTTAATCATGGATCCTCTTGTCACGAATGTGTGGTCATTCTGTTTTTTGTCACTAAAACATTGGGCAGATGTACAAATCTAAATCCAAATCCTCGATCCTTGGGGAACTGTACATATGTGTGTGTGTGTGCATGCTCTAGGGTCGGGGTGTTATGTGTTTGTTGTGCAAACATCTGGGCCCTTAGATCTCCAGATGTTTCACCCAATCTATTACAATTCGGGCTGATTTGTAATCATCAAGAACACGACACACTGTCACTTAACCCCTGTAGCAACACAGTCTGACCAGTCATCAGCCCAGCTATCACAATGGCTCCCAGTCACTCTGTCACTCATTGCTTTTACATCCACTGGATCATCCTTTGATCCTGCTGTGAGACATCTTGCTTGATGTTCCACAAATACACTGTGAGGATCACATAGTAGTCTAAGAAATTCTGTCATCAGAATCTACAGAAGACAGCTGTGCCTTTCAGGTCAACTGTTGTCTGTTTCACATAAGCTTCATCCAGAAAGAAGCTGTAACCCAGCATCCTATTTGTCCCGAATCAGGACAAAATAAAACGTATATTACAGATATTGTAAGGCAAAAGAAATGCCTGCACAATGTTAATCTAAAAAAAATGTTGCTCATCCCAAACCTATATAATCTTTTATATAATAATAATGAAAACCTGATGCAGCTATGTTCATTTAGGTGCTTTCATCCATGCAAAGGGAGAACAGCCATAATCAGTTTTCTGTATGAGAGGTGAACAGGTTAACAGTATTTGTGCACAAAATGTGTTTTTGGAAATTATGCTTCATTAATTCCATAAATTGTAGTGGAGAAGTATCCTAGAGTGGTAAATCATTTATGTTGAGATTAGGTTTTTGTATTCTTAGTTCAGCTGGCAGCTTATCTGTGGATGCACAAATCTATGAGATTTAGTAATTCATTTTCTCTGTTTTGGAAATTGGTTTGCCTTTTGTTGCTTCTTTATCATTACATTGACTCTAATGTTCCCTGGTGGCTGATATTTTTTTCCATTGGATTTTTTGAATGTTCAGTTCTCAAAATACAGCTTTTTTCTTTCTGGAAGATGAGCCAAAGAACACCGCAAACATGCTCGAATGCAGTGCTACTCTTTTTCAGAATTAAAAAATATTCCAGGTTCAATACAGTTGACAGTATTTGTGGCATTATATTGATGACCACAAACAATTATTTTGTCTTGTCCCTCCTTTAAAAAAAATGTTATAAAAAAAATCTGGGTTACAGTGAGGCACTTACAATGGAAGTATGGGGCCAATCTGTAAACTTTAAAGCACTCTTCAAAAGTATAGACACAAGACATAAACAATATGCACGTTTAAATAAGTTAGTGTGGTTAAATTGCTCTTGTGTGTAAAGTTATAGCCATTTTACAACTTATTTGCCATGATGATGTAATGTCAACAAAATTTTAAACCTTAAATGATTGTAAAAATTATAATCTAAACAACTTTACAGCTCAAATACTAAATTAATTTTAACAGAAAATTCAATGTAAGCTCTTTTATAAAATTATAAGATTACATTTTCTGCCTATAAACTCTCCAGAAATTGGCCCCATTCACTTCCATTGTAAGTGCCTAACTGTAACCTCCATTTTTCCTTTTTTATTTAAAGAAAAGGAGGGACGAGACAAATATTTTTTGTGGTAATCTACATTATGCCACGAATGCTGTAAATTGAGTTTATCTTGAATTGAACCAGGAATATTCCTATAGTAATAGTGTATATAGGAACAGAGTTTTTGGATCGTCTAGCTGACAAAACATCGAAAAAACATCTTTCCAAGACATTTCAGTAGATAAAAACTCCAGACAACATGAGTTGAGGAACCTTAGATGTGAACTATGAGCTTTTTAATAGCTTTATACACATGGTTGGGGAGTAACGAAATACATGTATCGGGATTACATATTTTAAATACAAAATATTAGTAACTCTTTTCCACTACAGTTACAATTTAAATAAATGGTAATTAGAATACAGTTACATTTAAAAAAGTATTTGATTGCTGAAGAGATTAATTAGCATTTTATTGTCATTTGTTTCATTTAATATTTAGACCTTTTAGATGAAAAACATTTATAGATATAAATGACGCGATGCAAAGTGCATTTGAACAGCGGTGAAACACTTTCTGATGATAAACCTTGTGTAATTTGACAGCTTTATGCTAAACTAAAATGCTATTTCTAGCCATTTTACAAGCACGTGTTACCAGGCACGATAATATTTTTTTTTCTAAGACGTTTGATAATATGGCAAAAACCATATTCTTGATAATAATTTTTGTATAGTTTTCCTGTAAAAATATCTAAAAAGCCTTAAAACAAGATTCATTATTTAGAAACAACACTGCATAACAAAACAAGTGAACAAATCTACCAGTGCTGAAGATGTAATCCAAAGTATTTAGAATACTTTACTGACCTTGAGTAATCTAACAGAATATGTTACAAATTACATTTTACAGCATGTATTCTGTAATCTGTAGTGGAATACATTTAAGAAGTAAACCTCCCCACCCTGTTTATACAGTGCATGCCATTGAAAAGATGGTAAGTCACAGCGTCATTTTCATTCCCATCAAAATTCAAAGTTGGAGATACTATGACTAAGGTCTATTAAACTTGAATGCATGATTATATACAAACAGAGCCCTAATGCTAAACTGATGCTGATTTTTTAGAGAATTAATTTAATTATCAGTTTTAAATTGCTTTTCAGTTATTGATCACAAAACAAAAAAAACCATTAGATGGGTAATTACAGTCTGTTACAGACCATTGAGAGTAATAAAGGCAAAGTGTGAAAACAAACACACACCCAAACACACACAAACAGAGATAGATGCATTGTGTGAGGAAGTTTGCAATGGAAGTGTGTAAGGCGTTAGGACGCGGTTGTCTCTCTCTGGAGAATAAGTACAAAAGCATGGAAAAGCCCACCTGGGACTCTGAGAGCTGGGTTAATTAAAAAACCTGCACACACACACACGGACCCACTCATACACACGCAAGCACAGAAGGGATATCAAAGGTCATCTGTTCAGTTACACTCAAAAGCAAGGAGAAATTGGCCAGTCAGTTAGATCTGTGAATAACTTATGTTGCGAAACTGCCCCTTGGGAACACAATCTAAATTCAGTGCTCTGCAATTGATTTTTGTGCACCTATAGTGATGAATAGGACTCTTATGCTTAGTTAAGTTAAGTTTCAAAGCACGGTGCAGATTTGAGTGTTTTCACCATATTATGTTAATAGACTGCTGTCTTGTGAAGCAAAATGGCCAGTTTAAGTGTATCATTCCATATGACAAGATGGTTTGTAATTTAATTGATTAATATATACTTCCACAGAATCAAAAAGCCTTAATTGTTTGAAAACGAGGCAATTTGGCAGATGGGAAAGGAGCTTCATATTTTGGATCTTGTGTGTTTGTGCGGCACAGGTGAAAAGCATTGTAAACGATAGCAGTAATTGCTATAATTCTATATCCAGACAGTGATTATGTCCTGGGTCATCTTCAACAATGCCTTCCAAACACCAGGCCCAACCGAGTTTGTTTTTAATTGTTTAGCTGGTCCATTGTTTATACTAGATATAAGGGGCAACAATAGTCTGGCCACGCGTCACCCCTCCCGCCGATCACACCCCATCCACAGCCTCTGGCCCACTAATTATTCAAAAATGCACATTTATGCAAATAGCCCTCCTTGTAGATTAACCTAATTCAGTGATGTAAACAATGGGTAGTCGTGGGATTAAACTTTTGTAAATTAGTCAAGGCCACAAATGATCTCTGATGTCTGTAAGTCTGGAGTTTTGTCTTCTTAGAGCCTTCCAGTCTCGTTGTAATGTCACATCTGAAGTGAGGCCACGCCACGCAATGTGCAAGACACGTTACAAATCTGTCAAAATATAAACAATGTAACTGCATGTATGGTCAGTCTGCATTATGCATAACAGTTAAGGATTAAAAATTACTGGGGAATACAGAGGGCCACATAACGAACATTGTTAAACCTCGATTAGCTCTCCTCAGTAATTATGTATTTGCAGATAAGACACGTGGCATGATTCAAGCTAGGTTCCAGTTTTGTATTAATAAATATTTTCAGTTTTGAATGTTAATTTCAAAGAACAGCTAAAATTTCTTAATGTTTAAAAAAATGTCAAAAAAGATATTAAAATGTCCAGAGGCCTTTCCCTTTAAACAGAGTGACAGGTTACTCAAGGAATTGGTTTTGATTGAGTTTTAATCCTGGTCAAGTGTCCCGTCTTCAACACTTTCTCTAAAGCAACCCAGCACAGCTTGGCCCTTCCTCAGTCATATGTGATTGGCAAGGCTTTGTGATCCTGAAGTAATTAATGCACACATTCAATAATGGACAGCTATTTTCTGAAACTTTGTTATTTATGTTACAGGACACTTATTTTCACTATTTCACCTTTTGTGACCAAGTGATTGGGGAAGAAAAAAACAGGAAAGACAGACAAAGGATGGGAGAAGATTGAGGTAACGGTGGGAAGTGGGATAGCTCCTAACCAACCACCAGTTGAGTGCCTCATAATGACCTTTATGTGTCCAGTTCAGTTAGCCTAGCTAACAAAGGCACTATTCACACTCCATCACAGGCCTGTCTGACTCACTTAACCTATTAGACAGTGATCATGCTCTTTTTCTCTCTTTTTCTTTACCCACTTCCTTAAAGTGTGCTAATTAGAAAAGAGTCATCCAGTCAATTATAAGAAGGGGACTCATAAATGTGGCCTTGATCAGTGAAACATTCTGCTGTCCAGACAGCCAACCGTCACTGTGCTGCCCCATAGAGAGAAAGAACAAATGTGGTTTTATGAATGAGCCTTAAAATTCTTCTGTGTCAACTGTGGTGTCTTCTATCTTCTGTCTCATCCATACCAGTACACTGATTAATTACAAGTCTCTTTGAAAAGAGTAATTGATTCCGATAGGTCAGTTATTTTGGACAGCCATTTTTGAACAAGTTCTTTGGCTCCACGCACCTGCATAATATACATATAAGACAATACAAGTTTGAGCACAACAACAACAACAACAACAATAATAATAATAATAATGTTACTAATACTACAACTACTACTAATAACAAAAAAATAATAATGTTATTAATAATACATTATATTATAATATTATAACATATTATTTTTATTTATTTAAAATGACAAAGAAACTCCAATAATGTCCAGAAGCCTTTTAATAAATGTCTGTGTATCTCTGTGATGGCAAGGTTTTCATAAAACTGCTTTCATTTTGGGTCAAAATGACTTTGTTTTTTAAAACCCAAAACTGGAAACCTTTGAGACTAGATTAAACAAATACAGCAAAAATACAGATGTACATTGAAATAGTGTGTGTATACTATTAGTCAGAACAGAAATGTGAAAATGCTGAACTTATTTCCACCAAGCCCACCCCCAGTCCTCAAGGGGAGGAAAGGAGGGGTTTAGCTTTAACTGGCCAAGGACTTTTCTGAAAGTGATAGGGAGAAATCATAAGAGTATTATAAAAGAACAATGAAAACAAAATCTCCCTTTGATTTGAATAATAGTTGTGATATTAAATCGGGCGCAGGGATTATTAAAAGAGTGGAAGGACCATTGTCCCTTTATTATCCATCTTCGCAAATAATCACATATGTTATGAGGCATATGGTTCATATCTGTGTAGAGGGAATAGGAAAGAGCAATCTTATGGATTACCAACTTACTGTACATCTGCAAATATCTATCTTTTCTCAAAATCACATGATTAGTTCAGCGCTCGTCAATTTAAAGGCAGAACCTAAGCTGTCTTCATCTGTTCGGTCACAATGACAATATTTAATTCTCCCAACTTTTACATATAAGAGAATATGCTCATCCTGAGAGGTCTGCAGATATATTTCTGAAGCAGATTGCAATCCACATTAGCATTGGCTATGTATTGAAATATTTCTGTAAAGCTCCCTCTCTGGGGCAGAGGTAGAGAATCATTGCATTGATCTCTGATAGAAGAAATCTTAATTTATTTAATAAATTAAATAATTCTACATTACAGTAATTCCATTAATTAGAGGAACGTGCATGGAGCTTGATGGAGTGCCCTAAGCCCTGTGGCATTTGTCGTTGAACAACAGATGTCGTGCTAATATGCAATAACTAACCTTGAGGAGTGGGACAACCTCACAAGTTCCTGTCCCTTGTCAGAACGTCTCACAATCTGGCTCCAATCTGTTACAGAGACACAGAACTAGGGATCCATGAGTAAATAGTCTTCCCTTTCCCCAAGGCCATCCCATCCGCCTTATTCTCACTCAATAAACCCTTATGACTGTATATATTTTTCAAGAGTGCAAACTGAATGATTCTGGACTCAGGATTGAGGTCCGAAGTCCCAAAATTAAATTAAACAAACTTTTCAGAACAGAAGTATTAGAAAAATTGTCAATAGAGGAAGAAAGGATCATATAACAATTATTTTGTTTACATACCCAAGGAATAAATGATGATGGAATGCTGAATTACTGGTAATGCATCCTTGATGCAAAAGCCTCTGGTGTGCATTATTTTTCAATAATTCAATGGGCCAATTTGGAGTCCATTTTTCCACTTATACCACAGGTACCACACCTTAAGACATCTTTCACGGTTTTATCACAAGACATTTACATCCCTAAACATGCTTGTGAATTTAACTAATTTAGTACGCCACAGATTCAGCATCTTGTTTGGAGAGAGACATAGAGAGAGACAGAGAGAGAGAGAGAGTGAGAGAGAGAGAGACCACTAGGGTGATTTCCATAGATATTAAAATACATTTAGGATGTTATAAACATAGTTTTCATTCTTATCCGATTTTCTTAACTATATGTCTTTTTTTTTTGTTTGGTTATTTTGCTGTAGTAGCCGGTACAGCTCTTTGAAATAACTGAAATAATTTGCCAAAGTGACACGAAACCATTATGCGGTCAAGACCTGGAACAATTTCATAGCCGTGCGTTAACTGAAAAATATTTGCACACCTTAGAACGTCCGTCAACCAATCAGAATCTACAGCCCCATGGTATAATGGGAGCGGTGGCACTGCTCTGAGGGCAACACGGATGCACTGCACTGTGCACTGCGCTTCTGTTTTGTGAGGGTTTTTTGTTGTTTTGTTTGTGGTTTTGTTGTCCTTCTTATGATTCTGGCTGTTGGATCTGGATTTGAATGAAGAACCGTATAAGGGTAAACAAACAAAGGATTCATCAATGGCTTATGTTTTGTGACTTTTACTGGCATTACTGCTGTGGTACAGACCTTATCATAGGTTGCACAGCGTTACCTGCTTGGCCTAGTAGCAACCTGGCACTCTTCTACACAAGGGAAGCGCTCCTGTCTCTACACCAATCTTTACAATCTCAGACCCCTTCTCGGTAACCTGCCTGAGGACATCAAGGCCACACAATGCCAGCGCATATGGAAAAGAGGACGGAGAATAGGTGCCCGACAGCGGCTACGAAGAAGTGACAATCAACTGCCCCTGCCATTGATGATTCTGATTAATGCAAAATCACTAAATAGTAAGATCGAAGAACAAACGACTCATGACAAGGGGATGTTTCAAGTATCGTGAGTCCGGTTACATGCTATTCACTGAAACATGGTTACACTCAAGAGTTTTCTGATCCTCTCGTTGATACACATGGTTTCCAAATCATCCACTCTGTCAGAAGCCAGCTGTCAGGGAAGAGCAGAGGGGGCGGGCTCTGCATGTATATTAATGACAAATGGTGCAGACAGTTCATGGTCCAGAGCAAATCTGTAACCCTGACGTGGAACTGTTATGTGGGAGTCTTATAACAATTTTACCTTCCCTGAGAGTTTGGTAATATCCTCATCGGCTCTGTTTATGTACCCAACAGCATAAATGCCCTTAGGGCCGCTGCACAAGTGGCAGATTGTGTACATGATCAACTACAGCGTACTCCAAATGCCCTAACTCTTGTTATGGTGATTTTGACCACTGCAATTTAAACATGGCATTTCCAGGTTTTGAACAGTATATTAAATGTGACACCAGGAAAAAAGTGTTATGGTAATATGACCAACGCATACACAGCCATAGCTAAACCACGCCTTTCGAACTCTGACCACAATACTGTTCACCTGATTCCCAGTTACAAGACAGCCTTAAAGAGTCACAAACCATTCATTAAATCAGTTAATGTATGGACGGATGACAGCATTGTCATGGTCAGACCACAGTGTTGACACTCTGATTCCAAAAATGTCGATAAAAGTGTACCCCAATAACAAACCATGTGTTATAAAGGATGTAAAGGACTGCATTAAAAGAAAAAAGCAGGTATTTAAGAGCAAAGACCACCTTTAAGAGCTACAATTAAGAGCTGCTCAAAAGGACCTGAACCAAAGACTGAGAGTTGCAAGGGAATCCCATAGGGAGGTGATAGAGGGACAACTTTAGACTATGAAATCTAAAAAGCTGTGCAACTTCATGAAAATAGCTGCCAACATGAAAACCGCAAAGGAATCCATACATGTCATGGATGAACTGGCTTAAGCAAATGCTAATAAATAGAAGGAAATACTAATTTCCTTAGTCTGCTCTAAAGTTCTACCTGCCTGGTGCTCCATATTTCAGAGGTCCCAAGATCTCCACACTGTACCAGCAAAGTGGAAATAGCAATTATCAGACATGTTGCTAAGAAACTGTTGTGAACTGATCCACAGGAGGATAATGATTTCAGACCCATCTCTCTAACTTCAGTTGTAATGAAGTGCATGGAGAAGCTCATAGTGAGGCAGCTGAAAGTAGATGTAGGCCCTCAACTAGATCCTTATCAGTTTGCCTACACATACAAGAGAGGCACTGATGATGCAATCAACAGCTTGGTCCACTTAATGATTAAACACCTAGAGAATCCTAGGGTCTATGCTAGACTGTTGTTTGTAGATTTTAGTACATCTTTTGAAACCTGTCAGTCTTCTGAAGACACTTCAGCAGATGAATGTAAACCCATTCATCATTAAGTGGTACCATTGCACTCAACAGGTCAGGGTGAACAGGACCTTGTCCGATACTCTTACCATCATCCCTCAGTGATGCGTCAACTCACCAGACCTGTTCACCATGTACACCAATGAATGCACATGCAGCATGGCCAACACATACATGAAAATGTTTTCTGATTACAAGGCTATCCTGGGTCTCATGTCAGACATAATAGATATAACTACATACAAATACAAGATCCAGAAATATGTATAGTGGTGTGACGAGCACTTCCTGTCTGCTCTAAAGTTCTACAGAGACTGTAGCTTCACCATAAATTGAGGGCTTATGGTGTTAACCAGAAAGCTTTGCTTCTCTTCTACTGTGCTGTAGTTGAGAGCATCATTTGCTATGGCATTACTGCCTTGGTGTACAGTTGAAATCCAAAATTACTCGCCTCACCCTGAGAGCTATGAATATCAAGGGAGTCAGGCAGTATCCCACCCCACAGGATATCTTCAGTGAAATAATCACCAGACAGGCCCATAAGATAATTTCAGTCCTACCCATGTCCTCTATCCAGAGTACCAGCTCCTAGGCAGATGCTTTAGTGTCCCCAAGCGCAGACTGAATGGTTTTAAGAACTCTTATGTCCCCTTGTCCATAAAAACGTTAAACTACAAGCTAGCAAAAAGCATGCAAGCGACCTGTAATATTAATCTTATTCTGTACAAATTAATTCCGGATGAAGTTACATTGTATGAAGAGATTGTGCAATGTTTTGTCAGTGACAATCTAAGTGTGTGGATTTGCTATGTGTGTAATTATGGATGACAAATGTGTATGTAGTTTGTTTTCTAACAACAGATGCAGTGTATGTCCAAGACAAATGTCCTTTGGCACAATAAAGTTTAATCAACTCAAATAATGTAATTTAATAGTTATTGTGTTTTCCTGAAAATATGTGTGTGGTGCTTGCCTGTGCAAAGGTTGCCACCACAATGGGTATCATGGGTGGTTGCCATGCAGTTGCTAAAGTGTTGCTGAGTGTTTTTAGTGCGTTGATAAGTAGTTGTTTGGCAACAACTACTTATTCATTCATCAGGTGACAACTGTGAGTCCAATCATCAAGAAAAGTAATATCACACCTCTCTTCAACAAACTGTGCAATTTAAGGGATCATTCATATCCGTAGCACAAATGCGTAGGGTTTAATACTTGTGGTTAGGGGCTTGTTCAGACCCCTAAACCTAAGTGTGAGCAATAATAATATCTAAAATTAGTCATTCTTTCACCTAATCAAGTCATTTCACCTAATCACAACCTGAAAACTATATATTCAGCTCATTTTCACAGCTAAGTGCCATTACTCTTAATCCAATAGGAGTGCTGACAGCACTGGAGAGCGCCTGTCTCCATGGCCCTGAGTCCCTCTCACCATGATTTACCACCAATAAACAATCTACTCACCCGCTGCGGCCACCCCACCCTCTTTGGCAGCAGGATTAGGGCAAATGAGGCTAAGAACAGATTGAAAAAAAGGGGGAAAAGAAAAATAAGAAGAAAATCGGTTTTAAAAATGGAAACATTGATTCACAATGGATGACAAAGGAATTATCCCTTCCTGTCATTATGTGTTAAATAAACACAAGTTTAAGTGAAACTCATGAAACTTCCTCATTTTTAGACTTCTAAATAAATTTTATGTCTTGAATTAATTTAAACCATCACCTCCTTGTTTCCTTCAAAATAGCTAACGTCATAGGAAAAAAAACATGTGATAACATTCTGTCATCGATCTGGAATTTATTTTACCATATTGTGCAAAACCAAAGCAAAATTAAGTTTATGGCATTTTACGAGTCTTTAGGCTAAAAGTTATTAATGCACTATTATTACTGAAATATCTTTGTTTTTCATGTAAAGATGTGCATTAAGGATATGACAACCAAAAGAAGCCTCTCATGTTGTGAAGAGCCTAAAGCATTCAAAAATGTATACATAATGTACAATATTTTTTTTTTATGCAGTATAAATATTGTGGTAATTTATTTTATAATAATAATACAAAAAATACAAAAAAGAATGCTTTGTGATGGAAAACTGTCTTGTTTCTATTCCAAAATATTTCTCCTATCCCAGCTTAATATGCAGACAACTATAAGTAAACCATTCAGATTTTCCTGAAAGTGTAACACTGTGCCTCTGTGGTGCTCTGTTTGTTTGAGCAGTCCGGTTAGCCCAATACAACAAAATTGGCTCAACCAATGGCAGGAGTTTGTCTGTTTGTTCAACCAATGGAAGACAGAGGGTGTTTTCAGAAATCTGTTCGAAAACTATTTATTTTTACAATTCTGTTTGGTGTTGCTAGTGTCATGGATGAGCCAATGTTGCTGTGTCAGGTTGGTCAGGATGCTCAAACAAATATAGCAATGTTTTGATAGCACCACAGTGTTTACACTTTTCCGAGAAGTCAACTTACAAAAAGCTTACTTATAGCTGGCTCGCCACATTAAACTGGGACAGGAGAAAGTATTTTAGCATTAGAAAATACACACTTCATCTTTAAATAAAAGTGCACAGGAAATAGGTTCCTGTTCATGTTTACAGTGAGGCAGCACTAGCTGTGGCACTGGTGCAGATTGCATGTCTATAGAGCTGTCTGCATGGTTGGCATGAGGATGCAGTAGGGCATGCGGTCATAGCAGTGTTAGAGACCCGTCTGTCTCCCTGCCTGGGGTAAGACAGTCACTCTGTGGCTAATTTTGCACATATGCTCCATGACAGACAGACGCCGTCATCTGCAGCTGCCAGGATAGCGAGATGGTGATCAGGCAATTTAGTGGTTTTTTTTCCTTGAAGGACATTCTGTTGTGATTATAATTTTGCTCATCTGAAATGGACCATGGAAAACATGGCTTCAATACAGATGTAATCCAGAAAAGTCTTCTTAAAAGGTCTAGTAGAGTTTAGGGGACATTCTTTGAGTAAATGTGAGTACAAAATAATTTTAAAAAACTTATAAATGTAAGCTGCTAGGATGCAGCAATAACCTTCAATATATGGCCATAGAGTAAATGCCTGAATCTGGTTTTTAAATTAATTGAAATTATTTTTCAGAAACTACGTTAGCCCAAATTTTCAAAAACATTTTCATTACAAATATTATCAGCATAACAAAGTGAGTGAAAAGTTACATTTAAAAATGTACATGACTGGAAGAATAACATTATTTTATATGTCCCACTTTTGCTTTAATTAAAGCACACACTCAATCTGACATGTACACAAGCTTGTGCAAAACCTGATGATTCATGTTATTCCTGCATAATTTGAGACGGTTCCAATAAGCATCTTATGTTCATTTATGGAAACAAGGAAAGCTGAACTTTTGTACAGAGGAGTTAAAGGGTGAGTTAACCCAAAAATGAAAATCCTTGCATCATTCACTCACCTTCATGCCATCCTAGTGTATGACTTTCTGTCTTCTAAATTTTTAGAAGAATATCTCAGCACCGTAGGTCTATGCAATGCAAGTGAATGGTGACCAGAACTCCAAAAGCTCCAAAAAGGAGAATAAGTAATCCATAAGACTCTAGTGGTTTAATCAATCTCCTCTCAGTGAAAAAAGAGTTATATTTTAGTTTGTTCTCACATAAAACCAATTGGATCGCTTCAGAAGACATTGATTTAACCACTGGATTACTTTTATGCTGACGTTATCTCCTTTTTGGAGCTACAGAGGTGAGATATTATTCTTTGTTTTATTATTTTTTTATCCCCTTTTCTCCCAATTTGGAATGCTCAATTCACACTACATAGTAGGTCCTCGTGGTGGCACGGTTACTCACCTCAAGCCGCGTGGTGGAGGACAAGTCTCAGTTGCCTCTGCTTCAATCCATGCATCTTATCATGTGGCTCGTTGTGCTTGACACCGCAGAGACCCCCAGTATGTGGAGGCTCATGCTATTCTCCACGGTCCACACACAACTTGCCATGTGCCCCATTGAGAGCTAGAACCACTAATCCTGACCACGAGGAGGTTAACCCATGTGACTCTACCATCCCTAGCAACCAATCAATTTTTTCATTTTTTTTTCCCAGTTTGGAATGTGCTTTAAGTCCTCATGGTGGCGTAGTGACTCGCCTCAATCCGGGTGGCGGAAGATGAAACTCAGTTGCCTCCGCATCTGAGACAGTCAATCTGTGCATCTTATCACGTGGCTTGTTTAGCATGTTACCATGGAGACATAACGCGTTTGGAGGCTTTACACTATTCTCCGCGGCATCCACGCACAACTCACCACGTGTCCCACAAGAGCGAGAACCACATTATAGAGACCATAAGGAGGTTACCCCACGTGACTCCTAGCAACTGGCCAATTTGGTTGCTTAAGAGACCTAGCTGGAGTCACTCAGCATGCCCTGGATTTGAACTCTCGACTCCCGGGGTTTAGTCAGAGTTTACCCGCAGAGCTACCTAGGCCCCCTGAGATGTCCTTCTTAAAAATCTTCAGAAGAAAGTTATCTGTGTGAGTAAATGATGAGAGAATTTTTATTTTTTGGTGAATTGTTTATTTATTATGGTCAATGTTACAATATCCTTACAATTGATTAAGGACCTAGAAATATTGCAGAATCTTAAAGGTTTCATATTAATTGTACATCATAATATTATTATTTATTTTCTTTGTCTAAAAAAATATCACAGATTTGTAATGTGGTCCTAGTCTTTTGGAACCCACAGTGTATGTAAATAACCAGTATTCATTTGATAAACCAAATGTTTTTTAAATGTCACTGTGGATTCAAAAACCTCTGAGACTGGTATGCAAAAGATACATGAAAAGCATTTCCATAGCCTAATATTTAACAACAATGACAACAACAATAGCCTATTTAAATATAAGTTAATGATGATAAAATGTATTTTATTGATGGAACATCACTTAATTTTATAGCTGATCTCATTGCATACTAGAAATCCATGTTAACACAGATTAAAGTGTCACAGGAAAGGCACCAGGAGGCAGACATCACTATGAGTTAATCTTCTCACCCACTAATGAGTCTTCTACTGGATTGCTTAAATTAAAACCAAATGTGAAGAGTGATTTGGCTGGGGTGGCTGAGAGCCGGCCCCACTCGGTAACGCATTAAGTGATTTGATTTCGCTCTCATTACTGTAATAATGCCCTGTTAGGACAAAACAATGAAATGACCAGGTTATCCGGATATTAAACAACTACTGTTTGAAGCTCAGTCAGGTTTAATGACGATAGGGTGGCTAAAGCCACCCAGAACAAAAGAATCAAGTCTTTGGTAGAGGGCTGAAGGTTTGGGGGTTTAAGTAGGGGAGATCGGGGCTAGTTGTCCCACTTTTTATTCTGGTGAATTTTAGGTTTATTTTAGTCAGTTTAGATACCCTAAAGACTACAAAAACCTATTGAACATTTCTACCATTATTTCCCTGGGGAAAAGATGCAGTTCATAGAAAACATGTTGTCCTATATTGGGACATATTGTCAAACTGTATGGGGTAAGTTGTCATAATGGATCCTGGCATTAAACAACCTATTATAGGCTTTTCAGCTAATTTTAAACAGTAAAACAACTTTGAAACATAAAACCATTCATAAACCAACAAAAATATCAAACCATTGTTTTAAAAACATGAAAAACACATGTCAGCTTGCCCTGACTTATGAATGGATCTCTTG
Source organism: Xyrauchen texanus (assembly GCF_025860055.1). NCBI lineage: Eukaryota > Metazoa > Chordata > Actinopteri > Cypriniformes > Catostomidae > Xyrauchen > Xyrauchen texanus. Next base: position 31,894,830 of record NC_068291.1, on the reverse strand, counting down.
TTCTGAGAACACAGTTCAACATTTCAGTTATAATCTACCTTCATATAGATGACCCTTGCTTGAATGTATGTGATTCAATTGTGTTTACTTGTTTACCCAACAGCTATAGCAAAATATGTAGAAATTTGAATTTAATTAATGACTGTTTGGAACTAGGTATTTAAAATCAACATACAAAACCACAGAAAAGAAAGAAAACATGCATTTGTGCAATTTGAGTAATTTGACTCAAACGTTATATAAACACTGATAAAAAAAACCTTGTGACAACTAGCCCTTAGACTCCCCTACTTGATCATTTTTTTTGTGTGTGTTTTTATCAAATTGTCTTTTGAGGTGTCTATTGTTCTGTTTCATGTTAAACAATCTTAAATTTGTTAAAAAATATTTTGGGGATATTAAATATTGTGCAAAAAAGCAACAATTATGTTCAGAACAGGGCAAGTTCCATATTTTGTTTGCTCTGTGCTGCAGTAAATTGAACTGTGCAATGCATTTAACAAGCTCTGAATGCAATTTTCCTCAAATCTGATTGGAACAGCTTTTCCAGTGAAAGCTCCTGTCGCTCTTTTAATATTAAAAACACTGTTACACAGTGACAGGCTTACGTTAGGGATACTTTATTTAAGAATGACAATGAAAAAAGCAGAAATATGCTTTTGTCAATACTTTAAATTAAAGATGGGGTCTTATGATTGCTGCTTATGCAAAGGTCTTTGATCTTTTTGACTGGCTTCCTATGTGAAGAGGATTTTAAACAGTAACAGTAATCATCCCCTTTATCGCTGCCCTTTCATTTTAAAAGAGAGAAATTGTTATCCTCATTATATTATTCATTTTTATTTATTTTGTTCCTGTTGTGTTTAGTGTTTATTGTTAGTGTTTAGATCTGCAGGGACAGTGATGTTGAAGTTAATAGACCCTCACATGGCTGATGTGTATGAAACCGTTCTATACATACCAAATTCTCCATGGAAATGCATGTTATCCAACAGATACATTTGTAAGAAACTTACACTGCTGTTTAGAAAATGTGATTTACTCAGACATAATGAAAGATGAAAGAGGTTTTTCTGAAGGTGGCATTGAATTGCTCAACAATATTACTGTTGAAATTAAATACTGTTTGAATAACTGTTTAGTAATTATATTTTTACATGTCATGGCAAATCCTCATTTTCACAGCTAAGTCTGCAAAGACAACACTGAGATTTTCATCCTGAAGTAATCATTACAATGTGCTAATTTGGTAAAAGCAAATTAGCAAAACAATATCGTTTTATAGTTTTGAACCCTCAATTACATCTATGGAAAAGCATAGGATGACACTTCACCATTGATTTAATAAATTGTCAATGTCTGCAAGTTGTCATCATTGCTGTGCACTATTGGATTTAAATTTAGTTGACAGAATAAAGGATTTATTTGAAATATAAATAATCACTTGTAACATTATAAATGTTACAAGTTAACTAATTTTTATCAATTTAGTTTAACCTTGGTAAATAAAAGTATCAAAATATATTTAGAAATAAAGAAATGTCACAGCGATTCCAAACTTTAGAATTCTAGAACTAGAAGCAAATCTAAAGAGAAATCACATACTAACCTTCTCTGTGTAAAGTTATAGCTAATTTTACAACTTTGTTGCAATGACGATGTAATGCCGTAATCCCTAAAACCCCAAAACGAATGCAAAAATATAATGATTTAAACAAATTTACAGCTCAAATAATACACAACTTTAATCAGAAGAATTAATGAAAGTGCTTTTATAAAACTATAACCTTCACATTTCTGCCTTACAAACCTCCAAAAATTGGCACCACTCACTTCCATTGTAAGTGCCTCACTGTAACCTCAATTTTTGCTTATTTGAATGAAAAGGAGGTATGGGTTGAAATACATTTTTGTGGTAATCAGCATTATACCACAAATGCTGTTGACTGACCTTAACTTGTATTGAACCCAGAATATTCCCTTAAGATTAAAAAATAAATAATAATATTTATTTTAGCAGATGGCAGCTTTATTTCTGCATATAATTGCTTAAAAGTGGCGATAGGAATATATTATTCTTTCAAATATCAGCAGGTTTGAAACCAAAGTCCAACCAACTGGCATTTCCAGCAGAACATCTGCTTGGCTTAAAACATCATCTCTAGGCACTGCTGGGCAGATAACTTGTAAAATGTAATCAGGTACTGATTACAAAAAATGACAAAAAATGCACTCAGTAACGTAATCTCATGGACTACATTTTGGGGTAATCTAATACAATTACTTCTGGACTACTTTTATATTACTTTCAACCTAATTCTATTTTATTTTATGTCACATGCATTTGAGTAGGATAATAATTTTAACATAAAAGTACAAAGAGGAAGACAATGTATTCTATTCTTTATTACTAACAAAAAGAGCTCCTTATGACATTTAAAATAAAAAGTGCATTAAACATTACTGTTAGATTTATTGTTAATGTAATTCATGTTATGACAGTGCATAGCAAGTTTATAATTCAAAACAGTGAGACATCGAGTTCATTTTAAGTGCATAAAACAATAGCAGCATTACAAACATTATTGACCATTGCCTTGTGTCAAGTTTTATGTAATGGACTCCACTGTATAGGCAGCAACCGTAGAGTGATGGGCTTTGTTCCCTATTGCTGCACATTTTGCTGTTGAACTATTGTGTACCATGCAGGCAGGACCCTTAGAGATGTCATCTACTAGATCCTTTGAAGCAATTAAGTTCAATGTGTGGACTGCACACCAATGGTGAGGTCATAAAATAAAAATAATTTACATATTTAAATTTAAAACATATCTAGTTAATTTTAAGTGCATTAAGCATTACATGAACTAACAGTAATGAAATCAACAGCAATGACATTACTAGGACAAAGCTAACAGCTCAAAACTCTGACACAGTTGTTTTTAATCCTTACTACTTAGTAATAGTCCATCACCTATTCCAAAGCTGAGATGCATGTATTACTGTTGTAACATAAAAGGATCATATGCTCAAAATGTTAATTTGTGAGACTATTGCACTTCGGGGTAAAAAGATATTGATATGAATATTATCAAGAAATGATGATCAATTCACTGCCTTTGCCTTATTAATATGTAATCATGTTCTCCATAAAAAGCAACTGTAGTACGATTACGAGTATTTAAAAATTTAATTTAATCCAATTACCAGTACTTAATATTTGTAATCTGATTAGGTAATGCAGAGTGGTACTTCCCAGCACTGTCTCAAGGCATCTTAAAAAGAAGTGTTTACATGCACTTTTTGACCAGTTTTCACCTAAATGGCAAATAAATGTTATTACATTCAATTCACATCATCACAATCATGAAACAAAACAATTTAATAATGAATAAAATTGCTCTTTTGTTATTACAGTGCAATAAATATGTTATAAAATACTCTATGTAGGGAGAACATTTTGGTTAGCCCATTGTCTTTGACAAGAAAAATGAACTCATCAAGCCCTAATTTAATCATAATGAACTCAATATAATTATGAATCAAAAATATTTCATTAATGGCTATATAAGAATACTGTTACTGCTTGACCATGCTCTGCAATGGCTGGTGTGTTGCACTATACATTGTGCATAGGTCAGAGAATATGTGCTAAGGTCAGTGGCAACTTTAGCCCAATTCATTCCACTTTTCATGTGGTTTTCCACAATAATATCAGATACTTAACTATTTTTAAAACATATTTCTCCCTGTTTCACTGTGCTTTGGTGACATGACAAATAAAGATACATTATTCTACCTCTTCTCTCTCTCTCTCTCTCTCTTGTCCAGACCAGCCAAATGAACTAAAGTGATTGATGGAGAAACAGAGTCAAAGAGGATTTACTTTAGTTGGGATTCACCCTGTTTTTTTTTTTCTCTGTGTGATTTACGGGCCATTTACGAGCACATTAACTAAAGTAAATTTATTGAAATTATTCAATTATTATTATTATAATTTCCCTTGTATGCTCTCAGAAAAACAACAACATTATATAATGAATCAAAAAGGCATTAGCAGCTTTATCCTTTTATTGTCCATCTATAAAAGGTAGTATGTTAGTAGATGAGAATTGGATTTGAACAGGCTAAAGGCATCCATAACAAATGAGGGCTAGTTGAGGTTTTAAAGTGCAGCAGCATGGCATCAATGGGAAATCTCAGGGTTGCTACATTCACTAGAAGACAACTGCAGACTTCCTGTCTCAAAAACCATAAGATTGTTGCACTTTGACAATGTTGCCAATCTTATATTACTTTTTTTAATTTTTTTTATAGTTGGTTATTATGGTTTTATTGGTTTATACTATATGTGGGAGCTCAAGTGAAAAGATCCAACTGTCAGTTAGCATTATGTCAGCTTCTTTATGTCACTAATGACCTAAACTTTTGGAATGTATTCACAGTTTCTGCATTTTTAAACATTTCCCTTTACTGCATATACCAGAAAATGCTGGAAGACATTCAAAAGACAGGCTATACCATGTGACTTCCCCCAGTCTCTTCATGTACACACTTTTACATACATGTAATACATGTGATGTTGTAAGGAGGATTATTAGGAAGGATTTAGAGGAGGATATTATTCACAATAAGTATATTACGTTGTAGAATAATTGTTAATCGATGACTCCTATTTCATCTCTTAAATCTGCAGTTCTCTGTGGATTAGAAGACCGAGGTGGACATCTGGACAGCGTGAAATGTCTAATTTCACCAAGTGAGTTATACTCCATCTATTAGATATAGTGTGTGCTGGACATGTATGTTAAAGCAGCCTACACAGCATGATTAAATGTGTTGCGGAGAGGATTCAGGTGGGCATGACAATACAAGAATGCCTGTTTCTCATGTTCAAATACACGGTGTTACGCTTTGGTTGTAATTACTTGTGCGTCATTCATCTCTGCTCATTCTGTTACAGTACAGAGCAACAATGATTCAGTCGGTTTTCTTAAGAGCCTCAAATGAAAGTATTTGAGAAAAAACATAATCCCATTGGATTATTTACGCTGCCTTCTACACGATTAAACCACAGAAATGAAATTAAAATGTGTGTTCAATGGGATTTTCAGGGAATTTCCTGCATGTTGCTTGAAAAAAACACTCTAAATATAAGGAACAATAACTAATTCCGCTACAGCAGATCTAAAGATATTTTGCACCCCACAAACACACAAACACACACACGCACACACACACACTCCACAACACCAAAAGCAGCAAGCTCACTCAGATTAAACAAATGAAGCAGGATTAGACTATTGTTTAATTCTAGGAAGATTTTAGATGATTTCTTGTTTTTATGTGTGCATTCAAGCTGTGAAAATAAAAATCAGTCTATGCTGATCAAGCACCAGTCTGTATAGAAAGAGTTTTACATTTCTCGAAAAGAAATTCCAGATTAAGTGATTCCATTCAATTTCCAAATATGTTCAATTAAGAGATTTTTTTTTTTTTTGAGAAGTTCAATATTGAGATATAATGGCCACCACCATTGTGTCCTTGAGCAAGGCACTTAACTCCAGGTTGCTCCAGGGGATTGTCCCTGTAATAAGGGTTCTGTAAGTCACTTTGGATAAAAGCATCTGCAAAATCATAAATGTAAATGTAATGCTATAGTTTAAATTTTCTTCATGCATATATAAAGATTTGTAGACTTTAATTATGACTTAACTCAGCAATATCAAATAGTGATTTAGGTAAATCAGTCATGAATCTGGAAGACAAACTAGAAACTGCCAGCCTTACCAAAATATTTTAAGGAACTAAATTAAACATGTTTGTAAAAACATATTCATTCTTAATTACTATACCTTTTTCACATTTTAGAATAAGAGTAAATCCATCAAAACTATAAAATGGGAATGATATAGTGACCAGATAATAAATGTTAAACAAATAAAAACAATGTAAATTTTTAGATTCTTTAAAAAATTTAAAAAGCCAATCTTTGCTTGGATTATAGCTCTATATTGTGCATTAATCAACATCATGATGGATCCACATAGGATTCTTTCTAAACAGTATTGAAGGTCTTTCCATGATGCTGGGCACTTGTTGCCTACTTTTTCTTCAGAATCCGGTCCAACTCATTCATTTAAAAAAACCAAAAGCTAACAAATCACTTTCAAGGACTTTCATTAAAAACAAAACAATAATAAAATAATATGAAAAAACAGATCTCCTCAGCATTAACAAAGCAGGGAGTATGCGAGTAGATCAGTGATGGTCTGTTTATGCACATCCATTTTGCTTAGATTAAGTGAACTGGATTAGTGGTTTTACTATATAGAGTGCCTCTTAATAATGCGATGTTCAGTAATTGCTATGAATTTGCTTTGAATGCGCATGCAGGCCACAGCAAAACTTCCATCCTCCTCTAATGGTCTAATCATTATTGTTACAAATGTGGGCAAGTGATTAATGGACCATTAAACATGACTGCTAAAAAACTACTGGGCTTACATGTTAGAATACACACACACACAAACACAAACACACTATAATAGATGTAATGATTTTTATACGGTATGAACTATAGATTTAGATCCCCTTAACCTAACCCTCACAAAAAAACTTTCTGCATCTTTTAATAAAAAAAAAAACATTGTTTAGTATGTTTAATTGATTTGAATTATGGGGACACTAGATATGTCCTCATCAACGACATTTATAGCATTATACCCTTGTAATTACCAGTTTTAATCCTAAAAAATGTCCTCATAAACCACAGAAACCTGCCCAGACACACACACACACACACACACACACACATATATATATATACTGTATAGAGCTATTTTGGGAGCTGTATATAGAGTGAGGTTGCAGTGTCTTACTGCTATTTACAGAGAAAACATGCTTGCACAAACACTTGAATTATATAATAAAAGAACAAGACCATGTTTTTGGTGGAAAACATGCATAATATCTCTTCAGCTAATGAAGAATATTACCACCAGTATCTGTGTGAAAACAAGCAGCAAAGTTTAATCATTACTACACTAACTGTTTATTTACTGTATACTGTTATTGCTGTGATAGCAATATACTGCTATTACACTACAGTACTATAGTTTGTTATGGTAAATAGTAAATGGTCTGCACTTATATAGCGCCTGTTTAACCTTAACTGTATTCAAAGCGTTTTACACTGCATCTCATTCACCCATTCACACACACATTTACACACCAGTGACAGCAGAGTTGCCATGCAAGGCACTAGCCTGCAATTGGGAGCAACTTGGGGTTCAGTGTCTTGCCCAAGGACACTTCGGCATGTTGACTTGTGTGGGCCGGGAATCAAACCACCAACCCTGTGATTAGTGGCCAACCCGCTCTACCACCTAAGCCACAGCCGCCCCTATATTTATATATATATATATATATATATAACAGATATTTATAAGACCTTTAAATCAGGCACATTTCTCATTTAATTTATCAACATTATATATATACTTAAGTTACAGTATATATTGTAAAGCTTTTTGCAGCTGCCAATAACTTAAACTGTTCAAAGTACTTACAATAATAATGAATACCTAATAATATGTTTTATTATTTACTGTAGCTCTTTTCCAAGGCTCAACAATGCTTTACATTACATTTCAGGATATTATAAAACCAGAAGTTCTGAATGAACTAAACTAAACTAAACAATCAGACAAAGATCAGCAGTCAGGTGCATATTTTGTTCAGTGTATAATGTGCATAATGCATTTGTGTATTGTCATATATTGTCACTGTATGTCTGCAATTTTGCAGTACAAAGACAAAAGTTTTTCAGCTACTGTTACAATGTTACATTAAAATAAAGTGATTCTAAAAATCTCTCTCACTCTCTCTCCCTTTGCACATTCCTTACAATCTCTAAACAGTATGCAAACTGCCACTCAGCCCATTATTGATAAGTAAAAAAACAGTGATCAGGTCATGTATTCCGGGTCAAAGGGGTGGGGTGGGGGTGTAGTGCTTTCTGCAGCAACTGTTGACATACATCTGTAATGACTGCTTAAGATATAATAGGGGAATTCATGTATGCATCTCCTCTTTGGGGGCAGCAGTGTCTGGTCAGAGTGCAACAGTTTGTAGGGATGGCCATCACGCCCTTTCCCCCCCAAAGCAGTCCCACATTGATTTTTGATAAGTGAGAACGGTTTTACACTGGGCGGTCTGTTGCCCCTCACCCCCTGCTGGATCTTGTGTCCTAGATAGATATGCTCTCTCACACTCACACACACACACACACACACACACAAAACGAGAGCATATGGTCCTTTCAGACTTGCACTGTGCTCGCAGACACACTCAATGGAAAGTGTTTAAATTAATATCATCAAAACTATCTCCATTCCCCTCATACCGTAGGGACCCTTCATTATGGTTCACTCATTGGCTGAAATTCATGCTCAGATGGGGAAGTCGCATGTTGCATGAGAAAGTGTAGGAGAGAACCACAGATTGGCCCATATAGCAGGCCTAATGATGGTTAATTAAAGTAATGAATGGAGATGCGGTACAGGTCATGTAGCTGCCACAGCCTGGTAAACTTTAACAAAACTCCAGGCTTCGGTGGGGAGCAGCAGGAACAGACCAGCTGGTGCCATATTGAAAACAGCACAATGAAAGTGTAATTGGCTCTCAGGGTCTCAGTGGGGGATAAATTAAATAGTGATAATGGGCTTCAGAGTGGTAAAAAAAAAACTTTAAAGAAATGTAACTTGTTCAGAACCTGTTGCTCTTATGATTCAACAGAAGAATTTTCTATTGGCCTATGTCTTAAATGCTGTAGTGTGTTAACATGTGGGTAGGTTAATGCCTATAATCAAAGTCAACATTCAGGAATGGAAAATTTTATTTTAGCTGCTGTAATGCAGATCCATCAATTACTTCCTTTGGGAATTTCTACTGGTCTAATTTAATTATTGTGAATTCCATGCTGTAATTTCCCCGGGGAATAATTTCTGCAACTACAATGAATAGGCTTAAACAGGAATCATAAAATAGAAAAGTTTTATTACAATCATCCGCATGATTTTAAATGTTTTAATATTGAGATAACAGCAAGGTAATAGAACATTTTAGCAGATTTATTGGCTCCGACATAATTAATTTATCTAAATGACAGGGTTGTATAAATAATACATTTCAGAATTTTAGAAATGTCCCCCTTTCAATTCATAAGTTGGAATTTAAAATGAATTGGCCACACTTAGGATGTTGAATATGAATTTGAACTGGAATCACAGGAAAAGGAATTGACTTAATTAAACACAGTACCACAACAGAGAAGTCTCATTAGTCTAACTTAGGTTTTGTGACAAAACATAAACAATTAAATAATTCATTTAAAATAATTATGACTATTTATTCCCTAAGAAGAAAATGTTTTTTTTCAACTCAACATTCAACTACATAAAATACTGTCAAAATAATTATGCAGTCATTAAAAATAATATTAGCCTATACTTTTATAATTTTGCAATTCAGCACCACACATTGTTTTCAGATAATATTTTGAAGACTATTTTGGAAGGCATTCTGGAAAAATACATGAAATATGATTTTCTACAGGTGGCATTTCAAACAGTGATTATTAATCTATTAATTGACATTATTAATGAATAATAATTATTACATTATTAAATAAATATTAATAATAATAATTATATATTAATAATATAATATTTATTTTCTGTAAATAACCCATATGTTGTTTGTACGATAACATGTTTATGGGCAATTCAAACTGAAAAATGTAATGTAGCTATTATGATTAAATTAAAGTAGAGTTATATGATTATATATATATTATATGAATTTCTGCGAATGAATTAATTTCATTCCATTTTATGCATGTCATTTAAATGCCAATTACAATTCTGCTTCGTTTAAAACCTCTAAGAAACCCCTAAAGGATTAGAAAGTAAAAACAAAAAGTAAAAGTTGAAATTTGTGAAAACATGACATATGCACAATTATCAATAAAACATTTAAATGACTTCTTTCTGCGATGGTGCGCCTGTGTATCTTCAGTTTGGAACGTGTGACGCACTTCTTTGTTCACGTCATCTAAAAACCGGACGTTAATGACATTAAATGTCATTAAAACAAGGTCTTTCAAATGGAATGTCGTGTCCAACTCTGATCATGGATGTTCAGAAGGAAGACTATGATCTTGCCAAATACATCTATAACGATCGTAAATATGTAAACTGAGAAAAGAAACGAAAACATGTTCAACCTGTAGATTCACGAGACTGAGATTGATTTACAGTCTCTAATTTCTTATAAATCTGTAAATCTAACTTGTTACATGATTATAGTCTCTTAACACTTACATGAGCAAATCCTTATTTGATTAGTTTGTAATGAAGTGACTTAGAAGTAATGACTTAAGTTTATGTTGTGCCAGCTGTTTGATTGATTATGTAAAGTAAAACCTATTTTAGATATATTTATAGTTTTATTTGTTACATAGTATCTGAAGTAAAAGCAATGCTACTTTTAGGGAAAAATTTATATTTGATAGTCTGTCTAGATCTAACAGCCAGTTTCATATAATAGACCCCAAAACCTTAACAAATACATTATTGGAATAAAACAAATTAATGTTGTTTTTCTTGTTCTGGAGGAGGTGAAGAAAAAAGAATAACCATTTGAATTGGGTTTTCACTTCACAAAATTTACCTCTGGCTGCCATGAGGATCCCAAAGCATTCATCTTTAAGTTTGTGGTCTGTCTAGTGGTCTACCTCACTTACGTCAAACATCATTATGATGACTCAAAGCCCCCAGTATCCTACCAGTTGCCCCAGTATAGGATAAAAATTATGTTTGATGCTGGAAGCACTGGAACCGGGATTCACATCTTCAAATTTCAGATGGAGCTAAATGGTATGATAATCTTTTAGAGATTTAAGTCCACTCAAAGACTAAAGACTGTTAGAATTAGGGGTTTTAATTGAGTGTTTCAAAGGGTCAAAGCAACACACTTCAACCGCATTTTCAGCTTATTCAAAATAAGGTTTTCTCATAACAACAATTTCTGGTAACTTCAGATAAGGATGTAGAGCAGACTTGCAAGGTTTGCATGGAGTCAGTGTAATCCTGCAGTCAGGACCACTCTTATGAAAATTAACCATAGTTTTTGCATATAATTACCATAGCTTAACTTTCGTATTTGTAGTAAGACCATTGTAACCAAGTGTTAAAGCATGCACGGCTACTTATTATCATCTCTTACAATAATTTTCCACGGTACAATCTGACACAATACTGTAGCCTAGTCATTATATTTACATTTATGCATTTTGGCAGAAATATAGTTAGTTTTGCTACAACAACTGTGGTAATTTGGTATCAGCCACCAAATTTAATTTGACTTTAATTTGAGATTGGGGCCAATCTGTAAATATTCAAATACTTACTTTTTCAAAGGTATAGCCACAATACATAAACAATTTGTGTGTTACAACCACTGATCTATATAGATCAGTGGTTACAATTTTACAACCAATTTTACAACTTTGTTGCCATGGCAATAAAACCCTAAAACGATAGTAAATATTAAGATATAATCAACTTTTTTTAAATAAAAATTAAGTAGACTCCCTCACCCGCCTAATAGATTATTTAGCATGAATCTATAACATTTCTGACAAAATATCAAAGTACAGTTAATGTTACTCTAGTAAAACATGATGGTACATTTTCATAAGGTTATGATGACTGTGTGGGCGTTATCCACAGATATTAGGTTAACTGCAAAGTTCAGCGCTGACCGTCCAATGGCTTAGTTATCGCATAACAATTCTGAGCTAAATCAGTTAAGTGCTGGTTTAGCCTTTATTGTTAAACCTATGATTGTTATATTATAATGGACAGCAAGCACCTGCCAGTTATGCCTAAGACTATGCTATTAGGCACTTCCACACATGCACATTCCAGCTAAGCCTGGTGAGCTGGTGGTCACTGAGTATGGTTAGATTTTTATCTGGAGCTAAAGCACTTTTTTATATACTTTATTATGCCAACTTTGAAGCAAGCCACGTGGAACTCTCAATGTTATTGCTGTATTGCAGTTAAACAAGATCTATTATATTCAGTCTTAAAAATATATATTTTTTTATTATATAAAAAATATATGCATATATGTGTGCATGTGTTTATGTTTATATACATGGAAAGTTGACACAAAATACTTTTCAGAAGTATTACTTACTTTTTTTTTTTTTTTCAATTAATATTCATGCTTTGCCATAATGCAGGATTGAAATTCACTTGTCACTCTGCATTTAAAATGAACTAGTGAAGGCAAAAATGCTTGAAAGATATTGTGACCAGTTATGGGACCTAAGATATACACTTTCTATTTTATATAATAACATACATTTCAACCTAAAATATTGATGCTTTAACAAAAGACTCAATATGTTTCATTCACCCACAGATGCATATATATAATAATTAAATTTTTCTTTGTATTTTTACAGAAGCTCCCAAATTATCCCTTGGGACATTTAGAGTAATAAAACCTGGACTATCTGCATATGCTGATGACCCAGAAAAGGTAACCACTAAAGTGTTTGTTTCATCTTCTTATGTAAAATCTTATGCCACTGTGCCTTTTCTTCTGCAGTTTGATTGTTATATTGATGCAGCTAATGGTGTTTTTAAGAGTAAAGAATGACTAATGGAACTGACATGATGAAGATTGCTAAAGACACGGTCCCTAATGTGCTATGGAGTTCCACCCTTCTGGTGCTCAGAGCCACAGCAGGTCCCAGACTGCTGCCTGGTGAGAAGGCCACCATCCTGCTGGACAAGGTCAGAGACCTTTCACTATGTGTCCTCTTACAGCAAGCACTCAAGTGTGATCAAGTGTTTGCAAAAAAGCTGTGTCTTCAGGTGCTTCTTGTATATTGAAGTCACATTTTAAACATAGTTCCATGTTCGCCATGCCTTACCACTATCAGTATTTCCCAGCCATGTCCTACTTTTCAGCATCTTCATGAATGTAGTGCTCTTCGGCATAGTTCTCTGAAAATAATACATGTATATGTGCCAATCAAGCAAAAAAAAAAAATAATAATAATAAAAAGTTAGAATTGTGTGTTTGAGAGGTTTTGGAGGTTTTTAATGAATCTCTGTTCCTCTATAGACCAGACAGCATGTCAATCATGAATGGCACAGATGAAGGTATTGACAGTCCTTTGCATACTATACATTCTGTAGATATTCTCAGAAAACTTGTTAAAGCTTTTAATAATCGAGAGGCATATGTAATAATTTAATAATCAACCTTGGAGAAACCCATATAAATAGACCACTAATATGAATATTACAATGTCCCCTCAATGTCTATGGTGGTTATGATTAAAAAAATTTAAAAAGTGTTTTGAAATTTGCAAACAAATCAGACATGTTCCGTTTTGATCATTTATTAAAAATGATTAAACTGTACATTTTATTGTAATCAGTAAAAATATTAAACTCATCATACAGACATGTGTCATATATTGTTGGAGAGCTCAAAGAGTAGAATTCAACCAGCATATTTGTTTTACTCATAGTTAAAAATATAGCGCATAATAGCTAAGTATATGTTTTTGACATACTGTACATGATTCTTGTGAACAGGTCTTGCACATATGCAGCTTTTTCACTTATAAATTCACATAAATAAACAGAATATAAAATATAAATACCATTACTTAGAGGAGGCGATTATTTTTTAAAGAGTCCACACACAAATTAATCAGATGCATAGATCATTAGATAACCCACACGAAGCACAATTTGCACGCAGCATCTGGATATCTAGTGTCTTGCTTTTTGCTTACAAAGTTAGCTTTCCTGGAGCCAATGACATCATCGGAAATGCTGTAGCGCCATGGCACGCAAAACTAATCGGATTGGGTTCAGATTGCTCCAACCACTTCTATGTCCTCCATATTTGGGCAGTGAGTCATGTGATCAAAAGCGCCAAGCATATGACACAGACTCAATAATGACTCAAATGGCACAGAATGAAATTAATTCTGTGAAATCTCATTACAAAATCATGTCTGCATACTATGCAAACCTTTAGTCATTGTTGTGTTTACATGTGTAGTTAGTTCTTATGTACAATTATTTTGGTTTATTTATTTGAAGAGGCTTTTGGACACTTGGAGACGTTTTTGGACACTAGGATAAATTATTTTAGTAATGCTCTAACTTTTGATTGCTTTTTTGGATCAACACAAAGTTTTACTCAGTTACAGATGATATGATTGGGAACAAAACAAAAGCAGTTTTTCAGAGCCACCTTAAACACCCTGAGGTATATAATTTCAAATCAGAAAAGTAAGAAAAAAGTACATTTCCGGCTCAAGTTTTTTTGTGATTTTTCTTAGGCTGAGAGTCTTTATCATAATCTATATCATTAAACAATTTGAAAAGTTTTTTAAAATGATACCAAACACTTGTCCATTCTTGTTTTGTTTTTTTGTCAAGTTTTTAGCATTTAATTTTGGGTATGCCACTGAAACTCAACTCAACTCACTTTATTTATATAGCACATTTAAAACAACAGAGTTTGCCTAAGTACTTCACAATATATATATTATTGTAGTAGCTGTAGTAGCTAAGATCCCATGATCTAACAGTGACCGTCTTATGGATCCAACCACCTGTAGTACGAGTCTCTCTGTTATACTGAATCACACAAAGGTTTTTTATTCCCTATGTTGGAAATGAAATTAATGATAAAATATTTGTTTGTGCGTGAACCATCCATGCAGAAATCTCTGTCCTTCAGGAATGTGAAACTAGCAGATGTTAGATTCTTCTCAAATGGATCTTCAGCTCTTCAAAAGCTTCTGGTCACTGCGGTCAGGCATTTGAGCCTCTGACAGAAAGATAGAAGTTGTAAATTGCAATTTTCTTGTATAATAGATTGAGCTGTGTATATGTATATTAACAGTACATAATGCATATATGGAACTTTAATCCAATCCTTTAAAATAGTTCACACAAGTAATAATGAGCCCAGAGGATAATATCCTGTGCATACTCTAATCTCTGCAAACAGATTAGAGGCCATTCATTTGCCAGGCAGAAAATTCCTTTTAAAGATGCACAAACAAACATGGGTAACTTTGTGCTTAGGAAAAGCCCATTGTAAGATGTAATGTTATAGGTTAATACTGCTGTTTTGTTGATACACAGATTGTCTTCGCTGAATGTATGTAAGTTTGTGAGACTTTGTTGTAAAATAAATGCTAAAACTCTGCATGGTCCTGTAACCGGATCATCTCTGCCTCTTTATCAGTGAGAGTCAATAAACTCTCCTGGATAGACAAGCTTACCCAACCAGATTAGTCCATCACAGCAAATCATGCAGACTTATTGTTAATTCTGTGCCTAAGTGGTAGCTATATGTGAAGGGACAGGGAGAAGACGGAGAGACTGAATGAGTTTGGTTATTTCTGACAGCTAAAGCACTTTACTTTGTTAAGATGCAAACTAAATTCAAAACAAACAATTTATAAGAGTTTTAACAAAGATACAATGGTGCACTTGTGGGGTCAAGGTTTTGTGAACAGGCTAGAGCATGCCTCAGAGTGGCAGAACATACAGTATGTTAATGCTTAACTCTCTTAATGCATACAACCACCCATTTAGGCTTAATTCTTTTTTGACAGAAGACTGTGACAATTAATGCATTTTTTTTCTTCACACAGGCATTTCAGCTTTTTAATAGGTGAGCAAATTTTGATAATGGTTTTATTTTTATGTCACGCCTCATGTTTTGATCAATAAATACAAAGCCTATGGAAGCCAACATCATAGTGATTGCAGAACAGATTCTCTTGGGACATGAAATTAATTATTACGCCCTCTGCACAGATAATTTTGTGTTGCTTTAAAATGGTAAAACATTGGCCAATATAATGGTTAAATGTTTAATCGGAGAGTACATTTGGAACTTTACAGGAAGTCTTAAAGTACCCTAATGGAGCTCTAAAGGCCCAGATATGAGTAAAGATATAAAAATGATCTAGGCTGAGATCATCAAATTTTGATGTGATGTTAAATGTTGGGATAGGTGAAAGACAGGTAATCCAGCACTGACCTCTTGACCTCCTCAGAGCTGTAGCTTAACTATGGAACATCAACAGAACATCCTAAAAAGAGATTAATCTGGACATACATTTTATGATTATCTTTTATTGGATTTGAGCATCTAGCAGTTACCCATACACATTTTTGCTTGCCTATGCTAAACATACAACAAAATCTTTAATCCTTTCTTTCTTTCTTTCTTTCTTTCTTTCTTTCTTGTTCTTTTTTTCATTCGTATGTTTTCTTCCATTCGTTTGTTTGTAAATGTTTTCGTTCATTCTTTTTTCTTTCATTTTTCCTTGTTCCCTTTACAAAAAGCTTCACTACGATGCTGCGCTGCTAAGTGCTACGGGGAACAACTCTAGCTGTGAACCGAGCTGAATAATGTGTGGAACACGTCAATGAACATTGACCGGAATTTATAGCCTCGGCTGATGTAATCATTAGATGCACCTGTGGCCAGGCTATAAATGGATACATCACCAGGTGTCGTCAGAAACTCTTTTTTCAGAGCGATTCTGTTTCTGTGTGTTTTACAAACCCTGTCAAAACTTTCTTTCCTCTGTTAGGAGTTAGAATCAGTTTTTATGACAAGTTTGTGTTGCGATAGGGTTCTCTTCGCACACATTCATCGAACTTTATGGGTTAGATGCTTTGCTACTCCGGGCTCTTATGTCCTTGAGTCGACATCTCAGCCCATGCCTAAACAAGTTTGTGATGCGGCAGGCTGGTCCTCTCTGCTCACATTCATCAGTTTTTATGACAAGTTTGTGTTGCGATAGGGTTCTCTTTGCACACATTCATCGAACTTTATGGGTTAGATGCTTTGCTACTCCGGGCTCTTATGCCCTTGAGTCGACATCTCAGCTCATGCCTAAACAAGTTTGTGATGCGGCAGGCTGGTCCTCTCCGCTCACATTCATCAGTTTTTATGACAAGTTTGTGTTGCGATAGGGTTCTCTTTGCACACATTCATCGAACTTTATGGGTTAGATGCTTTGCTACTCCAGGCTCTTATGTCCTTGAGTCGACATCTCAGCTCATGCCTGAACAAGTTTGTGATGCGGCAGGCTGGTCCTCTCCGCACACATTCATCAAAATTGAATGGTTTAGATGTTTATGCTACTCCGGGCTCTTATGCCCTTGAGTTGACATCTCAAGCTCATGTCTGACACCTCTCGCATTTTTGTGAGTACACTGCACAACCGTAGGGGTCCGGACAGCCCCAAGTGCGGCGGCGTGGGTATTGCGTTCCCCGTAGCGCTTAGCAGCACAGCATCATAGTGAAGCTTTTTGTAAAGGGAACGTCTTGGGTTACATGTGTAACCCTTGTTCCCTGAAAAAAGCGGAACGAGACGTACCAGGACTGCTCTTCAAAAAGACGTATCTGACGACACCTGGTGACGTATCCATTTATAGCCTGGCCGCAGGTGCATCTAATGATTATATCAGCCGAGGCTATAAATTCCGGTCAATGTTCATTGACGTGTTACACACACTATTTCAGCTCGGTTCACAGCTAGAGTTATTCCCCGTAGCGCTTAGCTGCGCAGCATCTCGTTCCGCTTTTTTCAGAGAACAAGGGTTACACATGTAACCCGAGACGTTTTTTCTTTTGTTCATTTTTTCCATTCATTCTTTTTGTTTTGTTCTTTCTTTTATTCATTCATTTTGTTCTTTTTTTAAATTTGTTAGTTTATATTTTTGTTCCTTCATTCATTCGTTTGTTTATTCTTTTCTTTTGTTCGTTTGTTCTTCCTTTTCATTTTTTCTTATTTCCTTTTTTCTTTCTTGTTTTTCCTTCTTTTTTCGTTCTTTCTTTCATTCATTCTTTTTTCTTTTGTCCTTTCTTTCAATCATTCTTTGTTTAACTTTCTCTGTTAATTTGTTATTTTTCTTTTTGTTCATTCATTTGTTCATTCTCTTCCTTTTTCATGAAATTAATTTGTTCATTCTTCCTTTTTGTTCTTTCTTTCTTGTCTTCATGTTTCTGAGACTCCTACAGTAGGCTTGTTGGATTTAGGAGGGGGATCGACTCAGATCACAGAATGAAGTGAGACATATCCACAGATGCACCCCCACACACACCCAAAAAAGAAGCCATATCTCTCTTAACAAACTCCCATGATGCCCTCTCATCTTATGCATTAATCCGCAAATGTTCTGCTGATCCGATATAGGCCTGGTAAATAAAGGTTGTTTTACATTGAGCATAGAGAGTTAGAAAGATTCTTGCTCGTGAACTAGGTCAGGCCCTGTACAGATGGGATTGAAGACCAATTTATCATGTCATTACATAGTTCCTTAAAGAGCTTTATATCCAAACACAAGCTCAGAGAAGAGCTGCTATGCAGATTCCAGTTTACTTGTAGTTACTGACAAATATTATTTTAAAGAAATTATCTGAACAAAAAACTGCTTTAGGCAGTGACAAACTAGTTTATAATTGTAATAAAAAATTTATTAGTTACAAAAGAACAAAAGCATGAATATTTGTGTTTTGTTTCTACACAGAAAACCATCCAGACTTCACCCATTGATTATGTGACATCCTTTCAGATGTTCAACACCAGCCACATCCTCTACTCACAGGTAAAGTGGGCGGGGCATGGGTTGGTGTTAGAATGTACAGAACGTAATGTGGTGATTACAAAATAATTTTTACTACCTAGAAGAGATACTTAAATCAGGGTTCCCATGGTCATGGAAAACCTATAAAATAGGAAGGGAATTTTAAAATTGTGTTTCCCAGGCCTGGAAAAGTCAAGCAATTTTCTGTTGTTCTTAATGATCCATTAGCAAATCGGTCTGAAATCCTTATCCATTAAAAACATATTACAAATCATGGAAATTGATTGATCAAAAAGGTTGGGAAATCTATTCTATAAATACAGTTTACAGGAATGCTACTGTAATGGAAATTACAAAATGGGCTCAGGAATAATTCCAGAAAACATTGTCGGTGAACACAATCCACCGTGCCATTCGCCGTTGCCGGCTAAAACTATATAAGTCAAAAAAGAACAGGATCCAGAAGCGCAGGCGTTTTCTCTGGGCCAAGGCTAATTTAAAATGGACTGTGGCAAAATGGAAAACTGTTCTGTGGTCTGACGAATCAAAATTTGAAGTTCTTTTTGGAAAACTGGGACGCCATGTCATCCGGACTATAGAGGACAAGGACAACCCAAGTTGTTATCAGAGCTCAGTTCAGAAGCCTGCATCTCTGATGGTATGGGGTTGCATGAGTACGTGTGGCATGGGCAGCTTACACATCTGGAAAGGCACCATCAATGCTGAAAGGTATATCCAAGTTCTAGAACAACATATGCTCCCATCCAGACGTCTTCTCTTTCAGGGAAGACCTTGCATTTTCCAACATGACAATGCCAGACCACATACTGCATCAATTACAATATCATGGCTGCGTAGAAGAAGGATCCGGGTACTGAAATGGCCAGCCTGCAGTCCAGATCTTTCACCCATAGAAAACATTTGGCGCATCATAAAGAGGAAGATGTGACAAAGAAGATCTAAGACAGTTGAGCAACTAGAAGCCTGTATTAGACAAGAATGGGACAACATTCCTATTCCTAAATTTGAGCAACTTGTCTCCTTAGTCCCCAGACGTTTGCAGACTGTTATAAAAAGAAGAGGGGATGCCACACAGTGGTAAACATGGCCTTGTCCCAACTTTTTTGAGATGTGTTGATGCCATGACATTTAAAATCAACTTATTTTTCTCTTAAAATGATACATTTTCTCAGTTTAAACATTTGATATGTCATCTATGTTGTATTCTGAATAAAATATTGAAATTTGAAACTTCCACATCATTGCATTCTGTTTTTACTCACAATTTGTACAGTGTCCCAACTTTTTTGGAATCAGGTTTGTATTTGCAAAAGTAATGTTTGGGAGTCTAACATTTATATTTCCTATTGACACTTTAAGCTGAACACAGGGTTGGAGAGTAACGGAATACTTGGTATTATGTATTTAAAAGTCTAAATATACTGTAAGTAACGGTATTCCACTGTAGGTACAATTTAAATAATTGGTAATTAGAATACAGTTATATTCAAAAAGTATTTTGATTACTGAAGAGATTATTTTGCATTTTATTGTCAATTGTTTCATTTAACATTTAGTCCTTTCAGATTGAAAACATTTATTCATATAAATAATGTGATCCAAAGTGTATTTGAACAGCGGTGAAACACTTTCTTATGATATGATACATTCATACGAGCAGACAGAGAAGTACGTTTGAAATAAGTTTGGAACAGAAGAAATAAAAATAAATCTTGTGTAAATTGTCAGCTTTATGCTAAGCTAAAATTTTATTTCTAGACATTTTACATGCACATGTTACCTGGCACGATCATATTTTTTTATCAAGAAAATTCACGTTAGATCATAATAATTTTTTTAGTAAGACCTTTGATATTAGGGAAAATATTATGTTCTTGATGATAATTTTTGTATTGTTTTCCTGTAAAAATATCTACGAATTCTTAAAACATGGACACTTTCATTAATCTTGTTTTAGAAACAACACTGCATAAGATAATTAAGTTTTTCAGAGAATGTATTTTTAACACGTGTATTTTGTCTTACTGTACGGGCAGAGTTTTTATAGTCAAAACAAGTGAAAAAAATCTACCAGTTCTGAAGAAGTAATCCAAAGTATTTAGAATATGTTACTGACCTTGAGTAATTTAAAGGAATATGTTACAAATGACATTTTACAACATGTATTCTGTAATCTGTAGTGGAATACTTTCAAAAGTAACCTTTCAAACCCTGACTGTAAATTGGGTATCCATGGTAATGAAAAAACTGAAAATATCAGGGAATTTTACATTTTCAGGCCTGGAAAAGTCATTGAAATTAGTTAAATCACAAAAAGTCATGCAAATTTCTATAGTGAATGTAAAGTTTTCAGGTTATATATGTGAATATACCACAGTTAGTTCCGGTCCTCGAATCTGATTGGACGAGAGACGTTCCATAAGCACTGATGGTGTGACACCATCAGCACTCCGACGCTTCACTGTGTGTGTGTATCACTCCGCATTCATGCTGTACTGGCTTTATTTTTGAAATTACATATGTTAGCCAGCAGATGATGGCAAAAGATAATTTTTGTGTGTAATATGAGCCAGTTGGTGACATAAAGTGAATCCAATCATTGTTTACATAGAACTGCTCTTTGTGATCACTGTGATTACTAATACATTTCCAAAACTAGGAAATAGCTTTAAACAGCTTTAAACGGACAACTTCAGGATTAAGGCTCATGCTGTGAGACACAACAGACTGATTTATTACAGAACTCAAGTGCTTACCTTTTATTGGAGTTTCCACATTGGTACATACTGTTTAAAATGGTGGTGGACATCACTGTTTCTATAGTGAATGACTCTTGCAGACCGGCTACCACAAAATAGAGAGGAATACCCCCTCTTGGACATCTATTTTCCACTGTTAGAGCTGACATTATCTCTGATTGGGTGTGGCAACAGGTGATTGCACATACTCTCTCTCTCTCTCTCTCTCTCTCTCTCTCCTCTCTCTCTCTATCTCTCTCTTTCTCTCTCACACACACACATCTAGCAGTCTATCCTTGTTTATCCAATAACTTGTTAGAAACAGCACAAGCCATGATAGTATTTCTGAAGTTAACTTTTTGAATTATTAACTGAGGCTTGGACGCATCATTTATTTTGAACCAGCAACGGCAGATTCTGATCTGTCGCGTAAGAAAGTAGTTTAGCAGTTTAGTAGCATTTTTATGACCATACTGACCATATAATTTTTTTAAATGTACTTGTTCATTGAACTGTTGTATATAAGCAATATCACACTCGCAATCGTACTATATGGCCCTACATCAGAACTGCTGTAATTACGAATCGCAGCAGTGCTGATGTAGGGCCATATCGCACTCTTGCTTGTGTGATTTTGCTTAAATATACATTTTTATTTAAGTTAAGCTCTGCTCTGCTCTAATATATTTAATTAGCTTTCTATGAGTGCTTTTCATGAATTATTTCTCAATAAATTAATTTATAAAAAGACATTTGCCTGAAATTCAATACTACCCCCCCTCTTGTTTCTATGCTTGGTCAGCAGTGTTCAAGACTTTCTAGGATGTGGTGCTATGAGTTCAGTGATTAATGTGGTCTTCTTTAGTCCTCAAATCCGCACAAATGTTTATGTAGTAGTGGATAATAGCCTCGCTGCATTCTCCTGATTAGAGCGAAATCACGCAAGCCTCCAATTAGAATCCCTTCATGGGACTCATCTCCACATTACTAGAATTACTAGTTATTCGTGGCAGGAGATTTGACACAACAGACCCTCTAGCATGGACCATCCAAGCAAACTACTTTGCAATGATTGACATTTAAAAGAAAAGTTAGTGTTGAAATTCTGCATGACAAGTCACTTATGCTGTGTGGAAGAGAAGAGTTTGATTGAGTATTGCTACTTTAGCTACAGTCCCTGACTTCAGCTACAGTCCCTGAATAATGAGGGAGATCCCACGTTACAGTGATTTTACCACATGTAAGGACAGTTTTATACACTCGCCCATAGTAAAATGACTGTAGTGCACAGACTCAAGTGGCTTATTGCTTAAAAGGATGTCAACGACACTTTGATAAAAGATACCAAGTTCCAATAAAGATTTATTTTTATTATTATTATATAGAATTATATGGAATGTTAATGGCTTCAAATGTGGCTCATGTAATTAAACTAAACAATATTAAGTTACCACCATTTTAGCAATAATAACTGTATTGCATTTTTAATAAAACTATGTTCTCTTTCTATGCTCCATGTGTATTTTCTTTCATATAATCTCTATTAAATGTATTTATAAAAATCTGCATCTTTGTTCATCCTTTTAAATTACTCTCTGCCTTGGCCTGGGTTTGATGTCAGCAAGACTTGCAGTGTTGGGAGGGATTGAAGGACAGCCTTGTACGTCAATCTCTCTTCATCTTTGGCTTTTAAAGATCTCATTCGCTCGATAAATAAGCCATTATCTAATCTCTTAATAACACACTGAAGATTAATTCCTTGGTGGCCAGCTGTTGCACTGATTTAGCTGAGGCCTGAGTCCAGAGAGAGATACTGCCTTCAGCAGAAGTGCCTCTGAATGCAGATGACTGCTGAGATTTACATTTAGTATGCTAGAAATGTAATCAGATTTTTTGTTTATAGTTTTTCTGTTGTGTAAGAGTATCACGCTTTTCTCTTTGTGGGTTTTGAGCATGGAAGCGCATATGTGTGCATAAACATGCTTCTATGTTTGGCCACCAGATGGCACTGCAAAGCTCATGTTTGGTCTACATCAGTCATGTCAATGGCGCTCTTACATTGTGGCAGTTAAATGAAGTGAAATGCCAGTAAAAAAAAAAAAAACATGTGGTTGCTGTTGTGTTGTTTTTTTCAGTAGAGGGATCCCACGAGCTGGTTAGTCCACGTCTAGCCCCAGACTATTCTGGACAGTGGAAGTATGCCGAGGTACTCTACACAGTTAAGGGGCAGAAAGCAGGTATGAAATACACTGTATCACTTTATGTTTTGTATGATTTTTGTACTTTAATAAAATGGAATAATTCTTCCAAAAATTAACCTGTAGACCGTTTTTTCTCAAGTGGAACACAAAAGGAAATGTTAGGCTGAGTCAACATTTACATTTATTGCATCTTTTTTCCATACAATGAAAGAGAATGGTGCTCCTTTGTGTTCCATGGACGACAGGCAGTCACATGGGTTTGGAACGACATAAGGGTGAGTAAATGGTGACATAATTGTAATTTTTGGGTGAATTATCCCTTAAACGTTTTATTTCACACCACAAATTTAATAGACAATTGCCAGATTTGACAAACAGCACAGGATGGGATACACGTCAACATTGAATACTTGGGGTTAGTGGTAATAGTAGCCTAATACTTGCCTTAAAGGGAGAATTCACCCAAAATTTAAAATTCTCTCATCATGAATGCAAACAAAGATTTTTATAAAATATATCTCAGCTCTGTAGGGCCATACAATGCAAGTGAATGGTGACCAGAATGTTGAAGGTCCAAAAAGCACATAAAGGCAGCATAAAAGTAATCCATAAGAATCCAGTGGTTAAACCATCTTGTGGGTGAGAAACAGATCAGTATTTAAGTCCTTTTTTTTACTATAAATCTCCACTTTCATTTAACATTCTTCTTTTGTTTTTGGCCATGCTCATTCTTTGTGCATGTTGGAGCCTACTGGGCAAGGAGAACATTTTATAGTAAAAATAAATATGCTATAGGAAAGCCATTTGTAGGTTAATTTTCTCAAAATTAAAGCCCAACATAGTAACACTGACTCAACACATGACGTGAGTTTGGGACTAGGCTATCTGTTTGCTCAATCAACAGTAGATGGGGGACATATTTGGAAGGCTGTTTGAAAATTTCGGCTGTGCCGAAATGATAAACGTCAGCTTTAATACGTATCCCCATTATATGAACAGTGACATTCGTTGTGTTGTATTTAACGACTTTTGTGTGCGCTCTGTTCCAGGAGAGACCATCAATGAGTCATGCTTGATAAAAGTGGAAAAGATGATTTGCAAATGGGTGAGAAAAGCAGAGGACGTGAAAGACATTGACTTATATGCGTTCTCCTATTACTATGACAGGGCCTGTGGATCTGGGACTCATTGGTATGAGTTTTGGTCTAATTGCTGTTTTTTGCTTGAATACAGACAATGTTTTCTCCTCTTAATAATGTCAAAATAATTTGATATGACTTCTTACTTTCATTCTTTCTTTCTCTCTTTTTTGTAAGTGAGCTTGATAGTGTAATTGTGTTATAATATGTATGCAAAAGTCTCTTAATTAACAAATTCCAAATGTCCATCTTTTGCAGAAAAATAAAACGTCATGGTGTCGTCGTTACGTTTACTCACTAAAGACACACTTCACCTTGAAATAAAAGTATCAATAACAAAATTGTTGTTGAAGTTGATCAGGCATTATATCAGAAGTAAAATTAAAAGAGTGTCGTTCTTTTCTGTGTCCTGCTGTGTGCAATAACATGTCAGTCGGAGAGATTAAAGAGAACTTTGGCTTACCAATTGACAAAGATCAGAAGGTGAGCTACTATGTTATTTATGGTTCCTGACATAATGGAACTGTGAAACAGTTACTTTGTGGTGACTTTTGGACATGGATTGCAATAGGTACTGTATAGATTGTTTGGGTTTAACTACTACACCTATGTTGTTTATCTTAAAAACGTTAAGATTGGGATGGAACTCCGTAAGCACGGATCGTGCTGAAAACACAGCCTCACATTCCACAACCCAGTAAAACACTGACTGTTTTTATGCTCTGGGAAAATGCCAACATTGATTGTATTTGCCTTTTTTGTCATTGACCTTTTCCAGAAAGTGAGTTTTATACATACCTCTGTCTCTCTGAATGTAAAGATGGTAAAATGTATTTACTAGTTGGAGTGCAGGTTTGGGTATTCTTATCTGTATCTGACAGGTTGTTCACAGCATGCCAGTGTCTTATTAGTCAGGGTTAACTATATAAAACATAAAAACAAAAACACTTGATTTAATTATTTCAATTTTGTTATTTAATTATTTTTTCATTGAAATTGTACTTTGCACTTTGTTTTAATATATTCCTGCATATATTCAAAATCATCTGTTCTCAGAAGAAATAAGTCCTAAAACTAAAAAGGGACAAGAAGTACTTTTTTATTTGGACTATAGCAAGAACAGTAGGCCAGTGCTGTTACAACTGTGTGAGTGTAGTTATTTTCTCATAAAACTCTTTTAAACAGTGTTCTCTTACGAGAGGTTCTCTCGTATTGCGTAAGCTAGCTTACGCTACGGGAAAGATTCATCTTTTCTGAGATATTGAAGCCAAAAAATTATCCTTAATTTTGTATCATTTGTCAACGCAGTGCAGCAACTGCAGACCTTGAGCGGGCTAGCTGCGAGCTCATTGGTTGCTCTGCGGCAACTGCTGCAGCCTAATAAGAGCACGGCTTTAGAGCGCGGCTCGAAACTATTGTGAACACGGAAGCAGCCTGCATGCTTCGTTCAGAAATAGCAAACCTTCTGTGCAAAAGGGCCATAGAGAAAGTGCCGCCTTCGCTGAGCGAGTCGGGGTTTTACAGCCGTTATTTTCTTGTTCCCAAGAAAGACGGCGGCCTCAGACCAATATTAGATGTCAAGGGTTTGAACAAGGTGCTTGCAAAAAGACCGTTCAAAATGCTTACAATCAGGAAACTCCTCGCGCATATGCGCCAGGGGGACTGGTTTATCTCTCTCGATCTGAAAGATGCCTTCTTTCAGATTCAGATAAATCCCCGTCACAGGCCATTCTTGAGATTCGCCTTCGACGGCCAGGTTTATCAATACACCGTCCTTCCGTTCGGCCTGTCCTTAGCACCCCGTACTTTCACGAAGTGCATGGATGCGGCGCTCGCACCCCTGCGGAGTCAGGGCTTGCGAATTCTGAACTATTTGGACGACTGGCTGATTATGGCACAGTCACATACGGAGCTTCTGTCTCACAGAACAGTTCTCCTCAGCCATCTGAACAGTTTGGGTCTTGCAGTCAATTGGACCAAGATCTCACTACAGCCCAGTCAGGCAATTTCCTTCCTTGGAATAGAACTAGACTCCGTGGCAATGCGCGCGCCGTGTTCAGCGACTAGCCGCGTCCTTTCAGATGAACAGCCTCACGCCTCTGAAAAAATTTCAGAGAGTGCTAGGTTACATGGCCTCAGCCGCAGCAGTACTTCAGCTGGGTTTACTGCGCATGCGCCCGCTTCAGCATTGGCTAAACACCCGCGCGTCTCGCCGGGCTTGGGCCACAGGCCGCCAGCCGATCAAGGTGACTCAGACCTGTATTTCAGCTCTGCAGCCCTGGACAGTGGCCGAATGGTATCAGCAGGGAGTGACGATGGGAGCTGTATCTCGCCGAAAAGTCATCTCGACAGACGCGTCCAACACGGGTTGGGGCGCGGTCTGCGAGGGCTCTCCGGTTTTTGGCCTATGGTCAGTTCAGGAAAAGCTCCTGCACATAAATTGTCTGGAAATGATAGCGGTCGAGTACGCTCTCGTGCGCTTTCTCCCGGTCATTCAGGGTCACCACGTCCTGGTCCGTTCGAACAACAGATCTGTGGTATCCTACCTAAACCGTCAGGGCGGTGTCAGATCCAGGAACCTCTTCCATCTGATGAAACACATACTGAGTTGGTCCCAGTGCCACCTGCGCTCGCTGAGGGCGACGCACGTGCCAGGCCACCTGAACGACGGCCCAGACAGACTGTCCAGAGACAATATTCCTCCAGGGGAATGGTCCCTGCACGCTCAAACAGTCCAGAAGTTATGGCGCATATTCGGCAGAGCAGAGATAGACCTCTTTAGCGTCAGAAGAGAACTCTCACTGCCCAATATTTTTCTCGAGCGAGGACGCGCTGGCCCAGGACTGGCCCAACCACCCGCTTTACGCCTTCCCTCCCGTCTCGCTATTGCCACAGGTAATGCAGAGGATCAGGGAAACGCGTCACTCGGTGCTTCTCATAGCCCCACGTTGGGAGAATCAGACATGGTTCCCGGAGCTTACGCAGCTGTCACTGACAGCGCCGTGGCCCATCCCAGTGAGAGCAGATCTCCTCTCTCAAGCTCGCGGCACGATCTGGCATCCCCACCCAGAGCGCTGGGCGCTGCACGCATGGGTGATCAACGACTACCCGTCGCTCTGCCAGAAGGGGTAATAAACACCATCATACACGCTAGAGCCCCTTCCACGAGAAGACTCTATGCGTCAAAATTGTCTGTGTTTTCAAAATGGTGCACCGACTGAGACCTGGACCCACAGACATGTGGGGTGTCGTCGCTGCTCGTGTTTTTACAAGAGCTGCTGGATAAGGGCAGATCCCCATCCACGCTCAAAGTGTATGTGGCGGCGTTCGCCGAACCCCTGCACGGCCAGTCACTGGGAAAAAACGAGCTGGTCATCCGCTTCCTCAATGGAGCTAGAAGGATGAACCCCCCGCGCCCCCCATCGGTTCCTATCTGGGATCTTTCTATAGTTCTCGAAACTATGAAAGCCCCCCCTTTCGAACCGCTTCAATCCGTGGATTTGAAATACCTTTCACTCAAAACCGTTTTCTGACTGCCCTGTCATCAGTCAAACGTGTGGGAGACCTTCACGCGCTGTCTGTCAGCGCTGCGTGTCTTGAGTTCGGACCAAGTGACTCCAAGGTCATTTTAAAGCCTAGACACGGCTATGTTCCCAAGGTGATCGGTACTCCTTTCAGAGCACAGGTCATTTCCCTATCGGCGCTGCCAGCATCCGATAGCTGAACGCGACGCCAATCTCCTTTGCCCAGTCAGAGCACTGAGATTGTATACTGCGCGCTCCACCTCTTTCAGACGCTCTGAGCAGCTTTTCGCTTGCTCGAGGGCGCACCAAAGGTCTCGCCGCTCGAAACAAGAACTGTCTAGATGGATAGTGGAGTGCATACCGCGTCAAAAGACCTGCCATGCCCGTTGGGCATTAGGGCTCACTCCACTAGAGGCATGGCCTCATCGTGGGCATGGTCCAGCGGGATTTCCATTCACGACATATGTGTGGCAGCGGGCTGGGCTTCCCCCTCCACCTTTGTCAGATTTTACAATCTGGAAGTGCCCGCTCTGCAGGCAAAACTACTAGCGGTTTAATACGCTACAGCTCCCCTGGTGAGCTGCACTGATGGGACTCATTCCACACAGACCGGCACCGCCGCTCTGTCGTTCCCTTCCCACTATGTGCTTATGTATTACACACACACTGGCCCGCACTCTTGCCGGCCAAATATTATTTCCCCACTCACAAGGGCTCCCCCCGGGTCGCCCCACCCCGGGGCTCATGCAGTGGATGCTTGGCGCGCACGGCGTTGACAATGGGTTCCCGTAGCGTAAGCTAGCTTACGCAATACGAGAGAACCTCTCGTAAGAGAACGAATCGGTTACCTAACGTAACCTCGGTTCTCTCTAGATGAGGGAACGAGTATTGCGTAGCCGGCCGTGCTCGCGCCACGAGCGACTTTCGCTTCATTCAATGAAAACCAGGGTTCCAGCCTACGAACTACGCTTATATGCACTCTAGCCACGCCTATTTTGGGAGGCTTTGATGCAGTAAGCGCGCGGACGCCTCTCATTGGACGCGAGTTCGCCCAAGTTTGTCTATAGGCTGCAGCAGTTGCCGCAGAGCAACCAATGAGCTCGCTAGCTAGCCCGCTCAAGGTCTGCAGTTGCTGCACTGCGTTGACAAATGATACAAAATTAAGGATAATTTTTTGGCTTCAATATCTCAGAAAAGATGAATCTTTCCCGTAGCGTAAGCTAGCTTACGCAATACTCGTTCCCTCATCTAGAGAGAACCGAGGTTACGTTAGGTAACCGATTCGTTTTATGATGTGCCTGTATTCTTCAGTGTTGTTCAACATATACATGTTATAGTCTGGGTTGGAAAGTTTATTTTTGAAATGTTTTCCACTACAGATTACAGAATACATGCTATAAAATGTAATTTGTAACATATTCCTTTAGATTACTCAAGGTAAGTAACATATTCTAAATACTTTGGATTACTTCTTCTGCACTTTACTTGTTTTTACTATAAAAACTCTGCCAGTACAGTAAGACAAAATGCACATGTTAAAAATACATTCTCTGAAAAATCTAAATATCTTATGCAGTGTTGTTTCTAAAACAATATGAATCAAATTGGATTAAGGATTTTTAGATTTTTACAGGAAAACGATAAAAAAAAATATTATCAAAAATATGATTTTTGCCCTAATATCAAAGGTCTTACTAGAAAAAAGAAAATATGATCCAACGTGAATTTTCTTGGTAAAAACAAATATGATCATGCCCGGTAACATGTGCATGTAAAATGGCTAGAAATAGCATTTTAGCTTAGCATAAAGCTGACAAATTCTGACAAAAAAGATTTATTTCTATTTCTTCTGCTCCAAACTTACTTCAAACTTACTTCTCTGTCTGCTTGTATGAATGTAACACATCATAAGAAAGTGTTTCACCACTGTTCAAATGCACTTTGGATCGCATCGTTTATATGGATAAATGTTTCCATCTTGAAGGACTAAATGTTAAATGAAACAATTGACAATAAAATGCAAAGTAATCTCTTCAGTAATCAAAATACTTTTTGAATGTAACTGTATTCTAATTACCAATTATTTAAACTGAAACTGTAGTGGAATACAGTTACTTATATTTTGTTTATACCTAATATTGTATACAAAATATATCATTTAAAGAAATATTTCACCCAAAGAGGATAATTCTCTCATCATTTACTCACCCTTATGTTGTCTTTAACTCATATGACTTTCTTTCTTCTGCTGAACACAAACAAAGATATTTTAATGGAGATATGCTGTTGGTTTTTCCAAACAATGTAAGTGAATAGTGACAGAATTTTCAAGCTCCAAAAAGGATTTAAAGGCAGCATAAAGGTGATCCATAAACCTCTGGTGGTTTAATACATGTCTTCTGAAGCAATCAAAATTGGATTTCACTATAAATCTTGACTTCAAGGAATAGTTCACCCAAAATGTATAATTCTCTCATCAGTTATTCACCCTTATGTTGTCTTAAACTCATATGACTTTCTTTCTTCTGTGGAAAACAGATGTTTTAATGTAGATACGTTGTCTGTTTGTCTATTCAATGCAAGTGAATGGTAACCAAACTTTCAAGCTCCAAAAGGGACATAAAGGTAATCCATAAAACTCCAGTGGTTTAATCAATATCTTCTAAAGCAAACCAATTGGTTTTGGGTGAGAACAGACCAAAATATTACTCCTTTTTCACTTGACATCAGTGGTCTCCTTGGTGATCATGATTTCATGCTCGATTACACTTCCTAGCACTCTGCGCATGGGTCAGGAAGTGTAATCAAGCTTGACATTATGATTGTGCCTAGATTCTGCAATGCCAAGATGTACAGTGGAAAAGGATCACTTGGCACTTGGATCACTTCAGAATACATGGATTAAACTACTGGAGTGAAAATTTGGCCACCATCCACTTGCATTGTATGGACAAAGAGACGTATCTCCATTAAAATATTTTAGTTTGTGTTTCACGGAAGAAAGTCATACTAGTTTGAGTACATAAGTAAATTATTATATAATGTTTTTTATTTTGGGGTCAACTATTCCTTTAATATGTCCCATTACTGAGAGAGAATGCAATGTATAACTTTAAACTGTGCTTTTAGTGATGTATTAGGCAAATGCTAGAGGCAAAGAAGAACAATTACACAAGCAATTACACAAACTATACAGTGAGACAAAGCAGGATGTGGTCTGCCTTGTGTTCTATCCCGTCACGTCCGTCACACACACTGTATAAACATGCCGCTATTCTTTCTCAGCAGCAGCAGCAGTTGTCCCAACACTACAAGGCCTGCAGGGGGAGGTCAGGGTGGTCTTGTTTTATAGAAACTCAAATGTCACAATAAATAGTGTAAATAGTAGCACACTGTGTTCTGAAAAAGTGTGATTCTTTTTTATGTAACTTATAGAAGTCACAAAATATGATTCAAAGATTGTGCAACAGATTTTGATGTAGCAATGCAGCCACCTTTGGCATGAAGTAACATGTCTATCACTGGGTTCATCAGAAGCTAGTGATGGGTGTTTCAGCAACACAGTGTAAGCCATTGTCCATACTTTGAAAACACAGGTAAAACAGACACTGGGAACAGAGCAACTTGTTTTTACATTATGTCTAAACTCCATTAAATAATTGAAACTCAGACGTTATTGCTTGGATGATATCACAGACTGGTTTCTTCCTGGTTGTCAAGTCCAGAAGAATTGTAAGCAAATTTCCCTTGTAGTGAGGCAACCAGCACTGAAGTGACTTCTCATTCTGTTACATGGACTTTATATGTGCATTAATATGACATTAAAATGAGAATAAACTGCAGTTCTTACATACTTGATAGATTATATATGCACACATATGTATGCATATTATTCACTTCTAAATCAGACTTCACCCCATATGAGTATATTCTATTGCTAGGTTGAAGGGTTGTTCCATATCCAGCAAGCATCTTGATCTACAACAATCAGGAACTGTACCATATGAGTAAAAACATAACTATCTGTAACAAATGAATCTTAAAGGAATATTCTGGGTTCAGTGCAAAAGCTCAGTTGACAGCATTTGTGGCATAATGTTGATTATCGTAGAATATTATTTTGACTCGTTCTTCCTTTTCTTTAAAATAAAAATAAGCAAAAAATTAGGTTACAGTGAGGCACATAGTGAATGGGGCCAATTTTTGAAAGATTTAAAGGAGGAAATGTGAAGCTTATAATTTTATAAAAACCCTTACATTCATTCTTCTGATAAAACTCGTGTATTATTTGAGCTATAAATTTGTTTCAATTGTCATACAGTCGATTTAGGGTTTGTGGACATTACACCGTCATGCAACGAAGTTGTAAAATTGGATATAACTTTACACAGAAAAGGTTAGTAAATGATTTTATCACACTAAAAATTATGTTAAAACGTATTGTTCACATCTTGTAGCTATACTTTTGAAATAGTGAGAATTTTAACGTTTACATATTGGCCACATTCACTTCCATTGTAAGCAGGGACGAAAATGTCATCACAATGTTGGGGGGACAATAAACCTAACAATTCTCAAGAGCAATTTTTGAAGGGGACACCAAGGTTTTTTTTGTTGTTGCCCCGTTTGCATTTGTATTATTTTATTTCTTAAACAATTATTTTAAGAATATATAATTATATTATTTACAATACACATATTTTAATGATATTTTTTTGGGGGGACAACCCTCAGCGCAAAAAAACTAAAAAAGTGCCTCGCTGTAAACTAGATTTTTGCTTCTTTCTTTCTTTTTATGAAAAGGAGGGGCAAGTCAAAATGTACTTATGTTGTAATTCATTTAACTCATATGAACCACGTGGTTAAGGGCAACTCTTTAGAAATCCACTTTACTACAGCTGGTAAAAATATTATCTTTTGTTGAAAGTTCAAAGCAATTTATTTATTTATTACAAAAAAGCGGTAAAGTGTCTCCGATTCTGGGTACCGAACTTCTCGAGTAGCCTGTAGCTCACAGAGCTGTAACATAGCTAGTTTCAGAGTTGAAGAGATGATTGACATTCTAAGCAACTAATAGAAATCCAATTAGGATAGTGTTACCGACCAATAAACAGGCTGTAAATAATCCCCGCCCACTCTTTTCTGCAGCTGACGTAGGGGTGTGTCTCGACAGGAGCAGTGCGTGTAAAGTCCTCGAGCTCCGTAACGAGCTGCGCAAAACAAGTCAAGGGTCTAAACTTTAATTCTTAGGTTTATTTAAGCGCACCGGAAACATGTCAAAACCTCTGACTGACCACGAAAAGCGCAAGCAGATCAGTGTGCGTGGTATAGCTGGCCTCGGGGATGTTGTCGAAATCAAAAAGAGCTTCAACAGGCATCTTCACTTCACCCTTGTGAAGGACCGCAATGTGGCCACCCCGCGCGATTATTACTTCGCCCTGGCGCACACGGTCCGTGATCACCTGGTGGGCCGCTGGATCCGCACTCAGCAGTATTACTATGAGAAAGACCCAAAGGTACGGTTGTCTTCTTATTCTTCCCCTCCCCTTCCCTATGCAGAAAAGCCAGGAAGTGCCATGGTTGTGCAGTCATTGAATAAAAAATATTTAAAATCATATATATTCATATATATTTCTAACTTAGAAATATAGTAAATAAATAAACAAATATACATCAGAATTGCATGCTACTGCTGGCACTGATTAATTTTATAGAAAGCTATTCAATGCAATAAACCCATCATATTCAAAGTACATCGTGATTATTCCTAGTGAATGTAACCTGATTTTGGAGACATTTCACTACCTAGAATGGCCCTTCAGATGGATGTTCATGCATGATTTAAGCTGTTTCCCAGGGACCTGTGTTTGTTTCCTCTTTGATGTGGTATTTGCATGGTCATCTATTTAGCCTCGTCCTTCATCAGACGTGTAATGTAAGCTGTTGGTTTGTTTTCCATGGAAGAGTGTGATCTCAATTCCTTGTCACATTAGGTCATTATGAGCAATTCAAGGTTTTGTCACTTTACATTTGTGCTCACAAGGGCAAGTACAGATTACACTCTACTGTCCTCCCCAATATAAAAATAATGGGCCTTGCCTAATATAGTGACACATGGTACATGCTATTATTAGACACTTGTGACCCGGGATGCAGCTATACTATGAGTTGGGAAATTTAATTTGTATGTCATCCACGTTGTTCTAGCTCCACTGATCCATGCTTGATGTGACTTTTTGTTTAATGATTACAAGGGGGTCTGAATGGAACCATCAATACACAAAGTATTTCCAGAAACAGTTGTGTCAAGCACTAGGCCTGAAGGCCGTAAAAGTGTACCTTAATTTTTAATCTATGCAATTAAATGACATCTGAGCATGTTTGAGTGACACTTTCAAGCATTTATTCAAGTCTGTGGTATTAAAGGCATTTTCAGTGTGGTTTTGAGTCATTCAGCAGGCTGTAAACTCCTCCCTGTGCAGACAGCTGAATTAACTCCTTTGAAAAGTTGATCCCAAGTCAAAGAGATCAAATTATGCATGTAGTACTTCAGAGTCCTGGATAAGACATGACCAGTATGTACACTCACCGAGCACTTTATTTGGAGCACTATGGTCCTAATAAAGTTCCCGACGTGGTCTTCTGCTTTTGTAGCCCAACCGCCTCAGTGTTCGACATGTTGTGCATTCTGAGATGCTATAATGCACTCTACAATTGTACAGAGCGGTTATCTGAGCGGTTGCCTTTCTGTCAGCTTGAACCAGTATAGCCATTCTCTGTTGACCTCTCTCATCAACAAGGCGTTTCTGTTCTCAGAACTGCCGCTCACTGGATGTTTAATGTTTTTAGCACCATTCTGAGTACACTCTAGATACTGTTGTTCGTAAAAAATATGAGGAGATCAGCACTTACAGAAATACTCAAACCAACCCGTCTGGCCACGGTTGGTTTGAGTATTTTGCCAACAATCATGCCACATCCAAATCACTGAGATCAAAAATGTTTTCCATTCTGATGGTTGATGTGAACATTAACTGAAGCTCCTGACATGTATCTGCATGATTTTATGCATTGCTGCCACACGATTGCCTGATTAGATAATCACATGAAATTGGTATTAAAGTTCTCTGTTAGTGTATTTTTCTTGGTCATGAAGAAGAGTGTGTTAACTTGTCAATTTTAATGAGATATTTTATTAATCTTTACAAAATTAGTAGGTATACTATGCATCACTTTTTCCATAAATTGTTTACTCACCTGCAGGCAGGTATTGCAACAGAGCTAAAGGCCTCCCGTGGTAGAAGGCACATTTGAGTAATCTTCTCGTATGCAATGTCTAAAGGTTGATGTTGAGGTAATTTGAACTAAGATTTAATGAGTTTTAAAAGGTTTCTATTATATATGTAGCTAATAAGAACAGGGCAGGTGCTAGCTATAGGCAGACTGGGCATCGACAATGTGGGGGCTGCATACATTTTTACTGGATTCAAAGTTGTGCATCATCTGATTTTCATTGTAATATGTCACACTTTTCAGATTCCTTTTCATTGTCAAAAATACATGATCTTTTTCTAGATCTCTATACTGGCATGGAATCTGTCCTTTTAAATCTTTCCATGTCATTTCTCTCTTCTGTTGCAGCGCATCCATTATCTGTCTCTGGAGTTCTATATGGGCAGAACGCTCCAGAACACCATGATTAATCTTGGTCTACAGAACACTTGTGACGAGGCCATCTACCAGGTGAAATGTGGTTAATATAGCATTATACACTGTGACTGTATAGAGCATTTCTTGATTAATTGCAGAGCTGGCTCAATTACTTAACCCTTATGCGACCTTTCTTTTATTTATTTTCATTTATATATTCATTTTGGCTGTGTTATTGTCTACTGCATACATTTAGCCAAAGTTGTATATTTTTGGGGTATTTTGATATTTCAACCTCAGTTCCTATAATGCATCATACACAGTGTACACAAAATAGTTATACTAAGGACCTTGAGGACAAAAATGTCCCCATGGAAACCCATTAAAATGGCAATATTTGATTCCAGTGCCATTTAAAGCATAAAATCATGAATTCTATGATATTATGCTTTCATTCCGGAGCCCTGGCTTCAAAATGTAAATTTGTCATATTTTCCACCAAATGGCACCATTTTTCTCATGTTTAGCCTATGGAGCAAATGCATGCTTTTTCCTATTTTCTGTTTGCTGTATTTTAGAGCACTGCAGGCCAGTTGCATAAATGATGCAGCAAAAATTTTGTGGGTGTGTTGGTATGGATGTCAGAGTGTGTTTTAAATATGTGTGTGTGTACAAAAACAACAGTGGCATTATGTAAACAAACTGGCATTTAAAAGGTTTAAAATCTGGAAAATTAATGAATATTTGGTATAAAAATGTTGGTTAAATTATGTTGGTTAAAAAAAATCTAAGTCCATGAAAGTAGAAAATAATATTAATATATAATATTTTTATGCCAGTTTTTTGATGTGGACATTTTTGTCCTCTAAGGTACTGCGTGTGTTTTTTTTTAACATTTTAATCTGATACTGCACAAAAATAATAATGCATCAAAATCAATGTTATTGCTAATCATTGACAAATCCTAGACTGTGATACCCCCCCCCCCCCTGCAAAAAAACATTCGCCTTTGCATTTAGATATGGAAAATAATAATAATGAATTATTTTTTCCATAAAAAACAACAGTGGCATTATTTAAACAAACTGGCATTTAAAGGGTTAAAATCCTGAAAATTAATGAATATTTGGTAGTTATGATCAGGACTGATGTTGAAAGAAAAAAACTAATTGAAAGTAGAAAATAATATTAATATATAGTATTTTATAAATTGACACTCAAGGGTTTAAACATCCTGAAGCTTTAAAAACAGCTGTTGTTTTTTCCACTGCTCACCCACAGAGTGCTCTTTGGTATTGTTGATCATTTGTAACATGCTTGCAAGACTGTTAGCATAAAACCCTTCCTTATTTGAATGTGACTACATGGAAGTTGTTGAAACAGTAAACTGTACCTAGTTTACATAATCCGTTAAATGTGTAAATGGATGTGCTGCAATGTAGGAATTTTGTTAGAACACTATTGCGCAATTTTAATGCGTTTATTTATGTATTTTTGGATGGGGTTGTGTGTTTTGTTGACATGGGGTTATCGATCCTCAGCTTGGACTGGACTTGGAAGAACTGGAAGAGATTGAGGAAGATGCTGGACTGGGAAACGGAGGTCTCGGACGTCTAGCAGGTACCAAACTTTTCAAGCTC
Organism: Xyrauchen texanus; assembly: GCF_025860055.1. Taxonomy (NCBI): domain Eukaryota; kingdom Metazoa; phylum Chordata; class Actinopteri; order Cypriniformes; family Catostomidae; genus Xyrauchen; species Xyrauchen texanus. The sequence goes on along the minus strand of NC_068291.1, from coordinate 31,857,192 downwards.
CCTATACCCATTCATCAAATCTATTGCCCTCTCTGACATAGTCACCAAACGTCTATTATGATAATTCTCTTTCAGCTTGTTTCCTGGACTCCCTGGCATCTCTGGGTCTGGCAGCATATGGCTATGGTATTCGTTATGAGTTTGGAATCTTCAATCAGAAGATCACTAATGGCTGGCAGGTAAAACAGGACCATCACGTATGAGTGATTCTGATGTATTAATGGACTATTGCTTTATACCTCTCCTTTAGTTAGTAGAGTAAAATGCCTTCTTTTTTTCCCTTCAAATGCCAAACCATTAAACTATGAAACATTCTGTTTCAGGTAGAGGAGGCTGATGATTGGCTTCGCTATGGTAACCCCTGGGAGAAGGCCCGCCCAGAGTACATGCTGCCTGTGCATTTCTATGGCCGAGTGGAGCACACGCATGAGGGATCAAAGTGGGTTGACTCCCAGGTCAGCGTGTCTCGTATATCTCTATTTTCAATTGTCAATTTCAGTCCAATTCAGTTCTATTCTATATTATCACTTTATCCTCCTCTGTAGGTGGTGCTCGCAATGCCTTATGACACTCCTGTGCCTGGTTATAAAAACAACACTGTGAATACTATGAGACTGTGGAGTGCCAAAGCTCCTAATGATTTCAACTTACAAGAATGTAAGTCCACACAGTGACTATCTCGCATTGTTTACACGCATTCAACAGGCCGAGGTCGAGTGAACCCATTTTCTTCTGATGTTCTGTTTCCCTTTTTCCTATATTAATAAAACTAAGTGAGCTCATCGGTTATGGTTTGGGTAAAGGATCCAAACATACATTTTAGCTGTTATATTATTCATATAGTGAGCAAAGGCTGGCCTCTCCTCTCTCCACTTCACTTCTCTCTTATCTGTTTGTGAAACTGTTCATATGAAACCATATCCTTTTTTTTAACACCACACATATTGTCTGGATTCAAGTGCTGCTTCGACCATTGCAGGACTGTTATGCTTGAACTGACTGGTAGACTGTGTTGTTGGTAGTATTGTTGAGAGTCTGTTATATTTCTGCTTGTCAGGCCTAGTCTTATTTTCTTCGTCGAGTCTATATGAGCGTGAACTTGTTTCCTGGGAAAATGGTTTCTGTGTAGAATACTAAATATAGCCCCCTTGTCCAATGCAATGCAGCAGAAACAGGGGAGTAGCTGGCAGCAGGCCAGTATTACCCATGGATACGCCTCTGCTTGAGAGGGCCCAGCATGCTTTAAGACTGAATGTCTAATTTTATAACAAATGCAGTAACACTTAAGGATCCAATAAGGTTCCATTTGTTAACATGAACTAACAATGCACAATTCTTTTACGGCATTTATTAATCTTGGTTAATGTTCTTTTTTTTAAATCCAAAGTTGTATATGTTAACATTAGTTAATACACTATGAACTAACAATAATCATAGTTTTTTTAAATTTTTTTATTAACTAACATTTAACAAAGTTGAATAAATGCTGTAAAAAATATATTGTTCATTGTTCGTTCATGATACCTAATGCATTAACTAATGTTAACGAATTGAACCTTATTGTAAAGTGTTACCAATGTAAGATTCAGAAACTATTCCAAGTAATGTCACATTTCGTCATTACATGATTAAAATCTAAATATGTGGGTTCTACAAAATGATTACTGAAATCCAACTTGTAAATGATTATCTTAAAGTATGTAACCTTTTCAGTGTTGAAATACTTTTGCTTAATATGCAGAAATGACTATAAGTAAGCCATTCATTGGTTAATTTTCTCGAAAACTGTAAACACTGTGTGTTTGTGGTGCTATAAACATTCCTGTTTGTTTAGACCCACTTGGACCTGCCCCAACAACGTTACTCAACAAATGGAGTGGGTTGGGGCAGGACTATCCAACTTTTTGAACAACTGCAGAGGAGGGGCGTAGAAAGCTGTTTTGAAAACATTGTTTATTTTTGCAATTCTCTTCGGTGGTGCTGGTATCACAAAAATGGCATATTTCATCTTTAAATATTGTGCTTATTTCTGTTGTTTGATAAGTAATTATATGGTGTTTTTTTGTTGATTTTGCATTCTCTCTTAATTCTAGTTAATGTGGGGGACTACATCCAGGCTGTTTTGGACCGGAACCTGGCAGAAAACATCTCACGAGTACTGTACCCCAATGACAATGTAAGTGCATACAGTTGTCATTGCTACAATACACTTGGTGAGATGTGTGCGTGCGTGCGCGTGCACGCCTGACTTGAGTAAATAAAGTATTTGTGTGTGTTTATAAAAACAAAACATATGTCAGTCCAAATGTTTCTCAGGCCAAAATGATAACATTGTTCTAAATCATGTGTGTATACTTAGACTGTGTAGACATGGAGATGAAGCATAAGTTTTAGCAGACTGGCATACGCAGAGTGCAGCTAAGAACAATCTTATCTTAGACAACTTTGGAACAGATAATTATGTGCAAAAAACTACAGGAAAGGATGCAAACGTAAGACCAGTTTGAAGCTACAGCAGCACAATGGGTTGCATTGTTACTCCGTTCATATAACTACTAAACTATACAGCCAGAAGACACAATACCTGGTTATCCCATTGAAACCGCTTACTGAAAATGCAGTATTTTGCCTAATAACTATTGGTGTATGCTTTTGTGTGCTCTTTTAATAATTTATCTGTCTAATCTCACATGAATATTTATACCTTTCTATATGTTTCTTAGTTTTTTGAAGGGAAAGAGCTCAGATTAAAGCAGGAGTACTTTGTGGTGGCTGCTACTCTGCAGGACATTATCAGGCGTTTCAAATCTTCAAAATTTGGCTGCAGGGATCCTGTGCGCACCTCTTTCGGGACTTTTCATGAGAAGGTTAGATTAAGTAAATACAGCCACTTGGCCTTTGGCTTTACAATCACCAGGAAAAACCTTGTCCAAAAGATTTTGCAAAATAATATTTTTTTTAAATTAGATCTTCCTGTCTCTTAGGTGGCGATCCAGTTAAATGACACTCATCCAGCACTGGCAATTCCTGAACTAATGAGAATCTTGGTGGATATTGAGCACCTGGACTGGGAAAAGGTGTGAAAGCTACTCATGCTCTAATATACTTCACAATTGACATGCATTTGGCAAGAGCTTTTTATCCAAATTTACCATTCAAGGTATACAATGTGTCCGTATGTTCCATATAAATCAAACCCATCACCATGACATTGTTTGCACCATGCTCTACCAGTTGAGCCATAGGGGTTATTTACACTTTATTAATACAATATCAATATCTTAAATGAGCTCATAAGTGACTGTTATGGCGTAAATGAACTAGCAAACAGCCGTAGTCCCTTCTGTTTCATTGTTGCGCATATGCTTTCAGCTGCATGTTGATGTAGGTAACAAACGTAGGATTGCGGAGTTGAACTAGAAATGTTATTTCGTTTTCAATAAAAATGTGCATGGGCCTGGTTTTGTTGAAGAAATGAAGAAAGTGTGTGTGTGTGTGTGTGTGTGTGTGTGTGTGTGTGTGTGTGTGTGTGTGTGTGTGTGTGTGTGTGTGTGTGTGTGTGTGTGTGTGTGTGTGTGTAATTGAAAAGTCCCCTCATGATAGAAAAACAAATGTGTGCCTGTGCTGTGTGTAGGCATGGGAGATCACCACAAAGACGTGTGCATACACAAACCATACAGTGTTACCAGAGGCTCTGGAGCGCTGGCCTATTTACATGTTTGAGACTCTTCTACCACGACACCTGGAGATCATCTACGAGATCAACCAGCGACATTTGGATGTGAGGACAAGCACACAAACACTCCAATTAAACAAATGAAACACTTGATTAATTGGTAAATTGATCAGTTTTGTAATTAAATCTGCTGTAGAGAATTGCTGCTCTATATCCGGGGGATGTTGATCGTTTGCGCAGGATGTCTCTGATTGAGGAGGGTGATCCTAAAAGAATCAACATGGCTCACCTCTGTGTGGTGGGGTCACACGCCGTCAACGGAGTCGCACGGATTCACTCAGATATTGTCAAAAGCACTGTGTGAGTGTAGTATCAGAGTGTAGCACAAGTTTTTATTAATATGAAAGGGTAATTTGTTTATTACTGGCTGATTGTACTTTATCCCATGCATTACATGGCTGTTTAACAAACAAACAAATAAATAAATAAATAAATAAATGGACTTGAAATAAGAATTACGAAGACCTGAAAGTAACGCATCTTTTGCATGGAACAACAGTCAATTAAACAGCTTAGTGGTCATTATACAAAAAGCACTTTATTAGGAACACCTGTACATCGACTTATTCATGCGATTTATCTAATCATGTGGCAGCTGTGCAATGCATAAAATCAAGCAGATATGGATCAGGAGCTTCCGTTAATGTTCTCATCAACCATCAGAATGGGGAAAATTTTTTGATCTCAGTGATTTAGACGATGGCATGATTGTTGTTGCCGCCAGATGGGCTGGTTTGAGTATTTCTGTAACTGCTGATCCCCTGGGATTTTCACACACAACAGTCTCTAGAGTTTACTGAGCGGCAGTTCTGTGGGCGAAAATTCCTTGTTGGTGAAAGAGGTCAACGGAAATTAGCCAGACTGATTTGAGATGACAGAAAGTTTATAGTAGCTCAGATAACCACTCTGTACAATTGTAGAGAGTAGAGCAGCATCTCAGAATGCCTAACACGTCGAACCTTGAGGCAGATATGATACAACAGCAGAAGACCATGTCAGGTACTTCATTAGGACCATAGCGCTCCTAATAAAGTGCTCAGTGAGTGTATTTGACCTCAGAATCAAGAATTTTAGATAGCTGTGTAATAGGCTTTATTTCTTTTCCATTCAGTTTGATTTACTCTATACTTATTTGTTAGGTCAGTTATGCAGTATATTGACATCCTTATAGGGCATTCTTCATAGATATGGTTAGGTTTATAACTTCAAGACATTTAATTTGATTTGTTTTAAATCTGTTTAAGCTTTAAGGACTTTTTTGACATTGAGCCGGAAAAATTCCAGAACAAGACGAATGGCATCACACCTCGTCGGTGGCTACTCCTCTGCAACCCCGGCCTGGCTGACATCATCGCTGAGGTGACCTTCCTAACATTATCTAGTGTTGCAATTAGTCTAGTATTGTACAGTATAGCATTTTACTCTATACTCAGTTTTCTGTCTGTTCCTCACTGCAATGTCCTCTTTTCCCTTTCAGAAAATTGGTGAGGACTTCTTAACAGATCTGTTTGAATTGAGGAAGCTGTTGGACTTCATCAATGATGAAATGTTTATTCGGGATGTGGCCAAAGTTAAACAGGTCTGCATGTAAATGTATTAGTTTAGAAAACTTTCTGTAATCTTACCAACCCTGGTATTTGGTATTTATAAATGATGACAGTCAAAATATAAAAGACAAAAGATTTCCAAAAAGAAAAATCTTAGTAATTCTCTGAACATAAAAGGCATGGAACACTATAACAGCATCATATTGGCATCATATTGAAGGCTGTGTAATGCAATCGGAAGAAATAGCTCTAGAAATGCTGCTCCATTTAAATGAGGAAAAACATATGGGTTAATGATTATTCAAGTAATACCATTGGAGATATTTATGTGTGATTTATTGTTTGTTTAGGAGAATAAGCTGAAGTTTGCAGTGTATCTGGAGAATGAGTACAAAGTGAAGATCAACCCTGAGTCCATCTTTGATGTTCATGTCAAGAGAATCCATGAGTACAAGAGACAACTGCTCAACTGCCTTCATATTATCACTTTATACAACAGTAAGCACAGCAGCAAACTCGTACAATACGGGAGTGTTTTCAGGTTGGGTTGATAAATCCATAGGAAATCAATGACTCCACACTGCCACCTGTTTGCAGACAAAAGGAACTGACTGCAATATTGGTTTGTCTTTACTGATATACTGAAATAATAATTTTTTTTCATTCTGTGCATTGTAGGGATAAAGAAGGAACCAAACAAGAAGTTTGTTCCCAGGACAGTAATGGTTGGTGGAAAGGTATGTAAATCTGGTTTGAGTTTTTTTTAAAATTATTATTATTTAAATTAATGGAAATGAAAATGTAAGTATTTTAAATTATTTTAAAATATCACATTGATGAAAAACTCAGTATTACCATAAATGCAAAAGATATTTCAAAATCTTTACTGAGTTCTTGATCTGCAAAAATGTATCATGATTTTTGTTTTTCAGATTTGTTTTTCTTTTTTTTTTCTTTTCTTTTTTTAGTTATTTTCTGAATATATTTAGCAGTTTTAATAGCTGACTGTTTGTGTGTATTTAAAATTCAATATCTGAGTCCTCTAGGTTTACTTCTGAATCTTAAATCTTATCTAGATTCTTAACCTTGCTTTTTTTTCTCCAATTACACACTGCCCTCTGCAGGCAGCACCAGGCTATCACATGGCAAAAATGATCATTAAACTGATCACCTCAGTGGGAGAAGTGGTGAATAATGATCCTGTTGTGGGAGACAGACTCAAGGTCATTTTCCTGGAAAACTACAGAGTCTCACTAGCTGAGAAGGGTTAGTTATATCAGGGAGTCAACGATTCCTGACTCAAAACCATACAATTTTTGCATAGGATTTTTAATTTTGAGATATTACAGCTATATATATATATATATCTACTGTAGTCAGCAGGGTTAGGATGACACAGGTTATGTGTTCAGCATCAAATTATTTATCAAACGTTTTGCTCCTCAGTCATCCCTGCTGCTGACCTGTCCGAGCAGATCTCCACGGCGGGCACGGAAGCCTCCGGTACAGGAAACATGAAATTCATGCTGAACGGGGCTCTGACCATCGGTACCATGGATGGAGCCAACGTAGAAATGGCAGAGGAAGCTGGAGAGGAAAACCTCTTCATCTTTGGCATGAGGGTGGAGGATGTGGAGGCCATGGACAAAAAGGGGTAAGTGAGAGAGTGGAGAAAGAGGAGGAGGAATAGAAGAGGAGGTGGACTGACTAAATCAAACATGGATGGATGTGAGACTTAAAGGCCCTGAGAAACCACTAGCCACAAATGTAACACTTTGTGTACTGATTTTAGAAAATTATTTAAACTACAATCTGTCCTTTGAGTAACTACACTGAATGTACAGCTACAATCATCAGTGTCTTAGTGGGTATCGAGTTCGATACATTTCAGGCACCGACTGAATTGCCTCTAAAAATCCAAGTGGCGAAAAATATCTTGTTGTTCGGTACCAAATTTCGATACCTAAGGGGTTAATCTCGTCAACGTCAGTGATAAGCATGTAACATGCTAGATGTGCCCAAATCTAAAAGTGGTGGTGATTAGCTGTGTTTAGGCATCAAGGAAAAACAGTAGTATCAGAAAATGGTTTGAGTTCCAGGGCTGAGAAAATAACATTGCTAACACTGTTCTACATTACAGAGAAATACTAAACCGTAACAATGAGCCTTTAAAATATATTTTTTACAAGCGCACACACGAAGCGAGCCACAGCGACACTGGGAAAAGCTGTAATGATACTGAATGTGTCGGAAAAAACAGCTAGAGACTGTCTGAACATTTTGTTAATTTATAGAGAGAAATGCATTCGGGTTGAGCAAACAGACGATGATATCGGGGATCAATGATGGTCAGATTGATCGACAATAGATGATGTCTTTGACCATGTCATGACGATATTTGGCTCGTTTTCCCATTAATCTATTTTATTATTATTATCAAATTAATATTACAAATAATTTGCCCGTAGACACAAAGACACGCGTTTGAAGAAACACTCTTTACTATATTATTAAGTACAGATGGTAGAAAAGCCGTATATGGGCATATATGACGTGCTGATACGGAGGCGTGCAGTCTCGTGGAACACGTGCATCTAAGGATCTCGCTCTTTGTTTCTGTCTTCTGAATTTTATTTTTTATGAGTGCTGCAAATGACCTCAGACATCTCAGCTCAGGAGGTGCTTTGAGTTCAGTTCACTTTATTTCCACAGAGCAGTTTATTGTGAATGCAACTCTGCAGCCTGTAAAATAATACAAAATATATAAAATACAAAAACATGTTCACCTCGAACCGTGATTATTATCATCATTATAATTATAATTTTTACATTTGTAATGGTTTTTATGTCTCTTAAGAAATTCTCCGCCTGCATGTTTAGACTGATTCTTGCCTGACGTTAAATGGAAAAATGGTTGCGTATATATATATATATATATATATGTGTGTTTTGTTTGGGGTGCAATTTGAATTTAGAAATGTATGTGATTTAAGTTTTTTGTCTTTTAAATAAATTATTGAATATTCAATGCAAAATCAATAAAGCAAGAATCATCACTAATCCCTCAGCCCAAGGTTTCCGATGTAATTGGATACATATATTGTGAAGGAGGGAACAAAATTAATTTATTCACACATGATATATTTTCTTGGATAACGAAATACCCGATGGGTAGTTAATGCACGGATGAAGCACGCACAACAATTTAAAATGTGAACAACACTTTTAATGCACTTATTTTTTTTTTCAGTTTCATTTGAAATGAATAAATAAAATAAAAAATAATAAAGTTCAAAGTTTGAAGCTGAACCCTAACCATGTTTACCGAAAATTATCCCATAGTACCACCTAGCGTCCAACCAGCGGTAATACACCGTTGTTTTCCTGCAAAGTTTTTTTTTTTCCAACCAAAGTTGAAAATATTTTAACTATACCCAGCCCTAGTCATGTTGGGCCTAACTTTATTTGTTTGTTATCCAGATACAATGCCAGAGAATACTATGAGCGACTACCTGAGCTCAAACAGGCGATGGATCAAATCAGCAGTGGATTCTTTAGCCCCAAAGAGCCTGAACTCTTTAAAGATATCGTCGATATGCTCATGAAACATGACAGGTATGTGTGCATTGTATGAGCATGGCATTGTTTGTGTTTGATTAGTTAAATATTGCATTGACCTGCATTTAACACACAGGTATGATCATATTTCTTTTTGTTTATATACAGTGCATTCAGAAAGTATTCAGACCCCATTTTTTTCCATTTTGTTATGATGCAGCCTTATGCAAAAATGCTTTAATGTATTTTTTCACATCAGTCTACACTCCATACCCCACAATGACAGCAAAAAAATAGATTTTCGCTAACTTTGCACATTTATTAAAAAGAAAAAAACTGAAATAACACATTGACATAAGTATTCAGACCCTTAATTCAGTATTTTGTTGAAGCATCTTTGGCAGTGTCTACAGCCTCAAGTCTTTTGGGTATGATGCTACAAGCTTTGCACACCTGGATTTGGGGATTTTCTGCCATTCCTCTATGCAGATCCTATCAAGCTCTGTCAGGTTGTCATTTTCTGGTCTCTCCAGAGATGTTCAATTGGGTTCAAGTCCAGACTCTCACAGAGTTGTCTCTAAGCCACCCTTGCTTTGTCCTGACTGGGTGCTTGGGGTCATTGTCCTGTTGTAAGGTGAACCTTCAGCCCAGTCTGCGGTCCTGAGTGCTCTGGACCAGGTTGTCATTGAGGATATCTCTGTATTTTGCTGCGTTCAGCTTTCCTTCAACCCTGACAACTCCCCCAGTCCCTGCTCTCTATGCTGTAATTAACCAGTCCTCACTCTCGCGTCTATAAATGGTACAGAATGCCGCAGCCCTTTTTGAGACCGGGACAAAAAAGAGGGAGCATATTATGCCTTCAAACATTCAACATCCTTTTGCATACCCCTCTCTAACACATAGATAAAATTCACACTAGGTAATTTGAAAATATGTCTGTTTAACACAATTACCTTTGTAAAACAACTCCCTTATATTAACAGGTTACATGTTTACATGTTTTGTACATGTTATATTAATCATACACCTACTGAATAAATGTCTTACTGATCGAAATGGGAATGTTAGGTATGCTATAACTGCATAACTTGAAAATGCCCCACTCATCGCGTCGTGGTACGGAATAACAGCGTTCGGTTCTGTACCTGGAATTGCGCATCACTGCAGGTATGGCATTGCCGGCCGAATTTGAGCAGTGCGGCTAAGTATGTGTGCAATGGCCTGGCCAGCTCAAGGTGCTTTTTTTATGTCACATTTGACACTGTTAGCAAGGTTGAGGTGGAGATCATTTGCTGAAAAAAACATCATGCAACAATGTAAAAACAGGTCTCTACCGTGCAAGCAAATCTGATTGAAACTTGCGTGTGAATATGGAAAATGATTTTGTGCTGCTGAATGTCTGACACCTGTCGTCAAAGCTTTTGAACTTATACCATCAGTATCAAAACTCCCTATGCATCCGACCTTAAATACATATTGCGTTTTAAACTACGAAACTAAAATCGTGGACGACTGACATGTGCAAGTCTGGTAAAACAGTCAAGTATTTTACTTGCTATCACTAAGCTATGTCACCTAGCACTGGGCTGACGAAAAAATATATTTTGTGTGACGCATGGGGCGTGAGTAGATGCATTTTTTAACTGCAAAAGATAGGGTTATTTCATTGCATATTTTTCTGACCTTTATGACACAACCATTTTGGTGTTTCTACACTAGAGGGCACACAAAATAATTTTTGCCAGTGAGAAAAACATGAACTGCAGGTTTGAATGTTATATTAGACTGTGATGAAATTGAAAGAACCGTAAATCTCATAATGTTATTCACGTATCCCCAGGGGTACGTGTACACCAGTTTGGGAAACACTGTATTAGATCTTCCCCTTCTCTTATCTACATTTAAATCATCTCTTAAAACATACTTTTTTTCCCCCCAGTTTTATTCGTAACTTGTCTTCACCATTGCTACAATTATGTTTTTATTTTCTGTCTGGTGACACTTTGTTTTATGTTGATTTTAGATTTTTCTTTTTTTCCTGTATTTGTATTGAAATTATTTTTTATTTGATTTTCATTATTGGTTTTCATTGTAGGGGCATGTGTTATTTTATGTCTGTTGTACAGCACCTTGGTTAGCACTCATGGTGCTTTTAAAGTGCTATATAAATAAACTTGACCTTGATCTTGCCACTGAAAAACACCCTGAGAGCATGATTCTACCGCCACCATGCTTCAGAGTGGTGCTTGGTTTTCTCTAGACATGACACTTGGAATTGAGGCCAAACAGTTCGATCTTCGTTTCATCAGACCAGAAAATCTAGTTTCTCACTGTCTGAGAGTCCTTTAGGTGCTTTTGTGTATGTCATGCACTGAGGAGAGGCTTCAGTCTGTCCAGTTTCTCCCATCTCCACACATGATGTCTGGAGTTCAAACAGAGTGACCATCAGGTTCATGGTCAATGCAAGGCCTTTCTCCCTCGTTTGGCCAGGCGGACAACTCTAGCAAGAGTCCTGGTTGTTCCAAATTTCTTCCATTTAACAATTATAGAGGCCACTGTGCACTTGGGAACCTTCAATGCAGTATAAATGTTTTTGTAGCCTTCCCCAGATCCGTGCCTCGACACAATCCTGCCTCTGAGCTCTGCAGGCAGTTCCTTTTGACCTCATGGCGGCTCATGTGTTTAATTAAATGAATATGTAGTCTGGATGAACTGAATTAGCGCTTTTCTCGCAGTCATCTGCTACAAACAGTGTGCGCGAGTGTGAGCCAAGGAAGCTCGTAAGAGCAGCTGGCTTCAACAACTCCGGATCCACACATACAAGTACATGAGACTTTCAATGAGCAGCAGGACTAGCTAATGAGAGCCGTTCAATGTGAAGACCTACAGAAACCCTTTGATAACAAAACAGGAACATGTTACATTTATATTACAAGCTGACAAAAACTGACAAATAAGTGGCATATGACACTGTGTAATTCACCTGTCAAATAGAAAATTTACCCGATTTGTTGCTTGCCGGGGGTTAATTTCTCAAAGTGTAGAAACCTCTCAAAGATGATCCAGAGAAAAGGGATGCACCTGAGCTAAATTCCAAGTGTCATATCAATGGGTCTGAATACTTGTGTCAATATGATATTTTTTTTAATACATTTGCAAAGATTGATGTGAAAGGAAAAAATAACTGAACTCATTTTAGTATAAGGCTGGAACATCAAAATGTGAAAAATGGGGTCTGAATACTTTCTGATTACACTATTTTTGAAGAGGGATCTGACTTCTATTGTGCATTTCTCTCTCAGGTTCAAAGTGTTTGCAGACTATGAGTCCTACATCAGCTGTCAAGAAAAAGTTAATAATCTCTACATGGTGAGTCAGGCAATAAAGTGTTTATAAAAAAAAAAAAAAAAAAGAACATTCAGAAGTACTAGTTGACCACTAAGGAATTTTCAAATGCTGATAATTAGAGCAGGGTGGCCAATGGGTAATATAATATAATTACAGTTTAATGATAGAAAATTAGATGTAATCACAATTGTGGATATAATTTGAATATACATTTAAATTTAAACTATCAGACTCTCACAAAATACTTACCCCAAAACAAAATGTTTATACATTAACATTTTCATAATCAATGGCCTCCTTAAACACGTAACAATATTTACCCCAAATTCATGTACAAATATTTGAAAAACAAAAAGTGTTTTGTGCATTTATATAGCTGTCAGTAGATTTTAAAACTGACACTAGGGGGAACTAACACTTCTGATAAAGTAATATTGAGGGTTCAATAAAAATGTAAAGGTGCACTCAGTGGGCCTGGGTAGCTCAGATTATTGACACTGACTACCACCCCTGGAGTCGCGAGTTTGAATCCAGGGCGTGCTGAGTGACTCCAGCCAGGTCTCCCAAGCAACCAAATTGGCCCGGTTGTTAGGGAGGGTAGAGTCACATGGGGTAGAAGAAGCCTTTATTTTGTTATACATTTGTCATACAAGTGTCTTGCTCAAGTTTAAAGGTTTTTGTTTTAAATTGTAGTTTGAATTTTGCTTACTTGTTATGTAAATGTATAATAATTTTTACTCATTATTATAAATGTTTTAATTTTTTTCAGAACCCAAAAGAATGGACCAAAGTGGTCATCAAGAACATTGCTGCTTCTGGCAAGTTCTCCAGTGACCGCACCATTGCGGAGTATGCCCGTGAGATTTGGGGGGTGGAGCCGTCTGACGTGAAGATCCCACCACCTAATGAACCACGTGAATGAGGAAGTGGGCGACTACATGGATAGCTGGTGTCCACTGAGTGTGCGTGCCTAATACTGAGCTTCTCTGTTTTGTTGGAGTGCCTTGACTGTATTTACCTGATTGAGAGATTCAGGTTATCTTTTACTATGCATAAGGCCATGTGCAGCCACCTCCAAATGCATTACTGTAGTGTTAACTAAACACACATAAAAAAAAAACATACTCTTAACTCCTCAATGTGCTTTTACACTGTAAACGTTTAAAATCACTGTTAAAATACTGTTACTTTCACTTGTCCATGCTGTTTTCAATTATCATGGTTTTCATTAATCTAAATTTGATTTGTTGGTCATCTAATACTAATTTGTAGCACAGTCTCATAGAAATGAGCAGGAAACTTTGTTTTGACTAGCTTAGTAACAGCTTTAATTATAGCTATTACAGCTATATTGTTCTTTTTGAGGAAATTCTCAATTTTCTTGCATTCCTTATACCGCTTTTTAGGGTGGGGATTCACCCAAAAATCATGTCTTGTACTCAATCATGTTGTTCCAAATCCGTTTGACTTACTTTCTTCCATGGAACACAAAGGGAGTTTTATAGCAGAATGTCCAATCTGTCCTTTTCTATACAAGGATGGTGAATAGTGACCACAGCTGTCCCTGGCTCTCATCCAAATTCATTGTATAGAAAAGTGGAATTTCTTAATATATTCTTTTTGTTCACAATAGAATGTCATACAGGTTTTGAACAACATGAGGGTGAGAAAATGTTGACAGTGCTTTCAATTTTTGGTGAACTGTTTCTTTAAAGGAAAATTTGAGTTCAATACAAGTTAAGCTCAATCGACAGCATAATATTGATTATAACAAAAATAATTTTCGGCTTGTGCCTTTTGTTTTTTTAAAGAAAAGCAAAAATGTGGGTTTCAGTGAGGCACTTACCTGGAAGTGAATGGAGCCAATCAGTAAATTTAAAAATATTCACCGTTTCAAAAGTATAGACACCATTTATACCACCAAGTAGCGATCAATTATTTCTAATTTTACAACTTTGTTGCCATGACATAACACTGTAAACCCTAAAACGACCATAAAAACAACGATTAGCTCAAAGAATAAACCTTTTTAACCCTCCAATAATTGGCCCCGTTCACTTCCATTATAAATGTCTCACTGAAACCTTGATTTTTAAAAAAAAAAAAAAATTCTTTAAATCAACATTATGTCACGCTGATTGAACTTAACATGTATATAGTATATATCTTTTAAGACAGCTCTATATAAAAAAAATAAAATAAAAAGTGGTACTTAACTAGAACCCCAGATCATTATATTTCATGGTGTATAAGAACCAAAACACAGAAATATTTTGTGCCTGGATGAATTTCTTACTAAAGTAATACACTGACCTTTTTGTCAATGTGAAATCAGTAGAAATGTCATCCTTTAAAATACAACAACCTTTAAACCTTTCTGAAACAACAACTTTAATAACTGTTAATGTACTAGATTCCAGGTTTTGCAAAAAGTTTGTCAAAGTTATCTTTTTTTATTCAAGCTTTCACACATTAGTTACAGGGTGCCTTGCGTGCATAACTGTGCAATATAAAAACAAAATCCCTTTGTAAATTGTTCGTATAGATAATGAGAACAGAAAATACAGTACATGGCAGCTGGTTGAAGTGAGTGTATGGGAATCAATCACATATGTGTCCTTTAAATACTGTTTTAGTTACTTTTTGTGAGGGAACCTGTCAATTTGTGCTCCGTTTCACATAGTATTACCAACTGCAGAAATGTTTAGAGTTAAGCTAAAAGTGAGTGAACATCAGAACTGCTTGGTCTGTGCTGCAAGTTGTAAAGCCACTCCTGAGTTGAGTTTCATCTCTAAACATCTGCATTTCAGAATACTAGACTTGAATGTACACATGCTTGGGGAATACACATCAGATTCACACTCGTTGTACTACAGCCTTGATTTCTTGCTACATTTTACAGTACTGTATGGAGTGTACCGTGTTATCGCATCAAGAAATAATAAAAATACTAATAAAAAAAATATGTTGACTTAAATGACTAAATAATTGTTGACTTAAATGACTAAATAATTGTTGACTTAAATTACTAAATAATTATGTACATCATTGGTTTCTGTGATTGTTTTAAAGACTTAATGCTGTTGTCATGTTGATATATCACTCCGTATTGTCAGGAACGGTTTAAACAGGTGCTAGGTGTGGCAATGATGAACGCATATTTGCCTCCCTTCTGTGCTTGAACATTAAAGACCAATCTGTCCCAGCCTTGTTAAGTTATTTAATGGTGGTTTGTCAGAGATTATGTATACAGGATTAGGTAGGTGAACAATACTTGACACTGACATCACACAAGATTCCCCCAGAAGCCTAGAATTGACTTGACTAGAATTAACAGATTTTTCTTGTATCTGTTACATTATAAGTCATTAAATCCCAAACTATACAAAAGAAATTGATATCAGAATCAAATATTACACATTTCCAGTCCTTTATTGTTTACAACCAAACATAATGTACATCTGTGCATGTGAAAGTTTAGCAGCTTAGAAGAAAACTAACAATATAAACTTTCCTGTTGAAATAGCTGGGCAGTATTCAGTTTATTACAAAACAATTATAATTGTAAACTATAAAGAGGTGTTGAATTCAAAATGCTAAATTTGGTCAACATCAATAATGACGGCAGAATAAAATCTGTGTTCAGAGCAGTAACCTCCAAATATTCTGTGGTCCAAAGGTCTTTTTTTTTTTTTTTTTTTTACATTCAAGAACAACAGAATAATTATAATTATGTCTGTCTTATCATTGTCCTTCAGCTTTGGATGAATTTACTACACTTTTCTATACATGGTGGCCTCAAGATTTCTGAATGTGAACATGATTTCTGGTTAACGTGCCGGTTTATATAGTCGTTCATAAAAACTGAGATTTTGGTTAAAAGAATAGTTCACCCAAAATGAAAGATGTCTCATAATTTACTCACCCTAATGTTCTTCCAAACCTGACTGACTTCAGTGGAAAACATACAATGAATGAGGACTAGGACTGGCAAGCTCAGAAAATATAAATTAAAAAAATCTTTGTATGAAAAAGAGACCAGAAATGAAATCATTATTCACTGATACTCTCTAAATCATGATAAATAGTGTTATATGGACATCTTTTATGATGCTCTTCTGTCATTTTGGAGCTTTGACAGCAACAGTCCCCAGTAACTTTTATATGTGATAGAGGTTCTTCGGAAGAAAGTCATACAGGTTTGAGCAACATGATGATGAGAAAATGACAGAATCTTTATTGTTTTGGAGAATAAATCCGTTAAGTTTCTCTTTCAGTGTATCATCATGACCCCACACTTAACACACTGCTAGAGGAGGGGAAAAATATTGTAATACAACTTTTTCTGAGAAAAACTTCAGCAGTGCACAAACAGAGCTTTTTCAAACTGGAGAGCCAATCTAGATCTATTGAAGCTTGCATGCACACATGACCTTGCTGCCATTATTAGCCCTAAGAAGAAAAAGTAAAAACTGTCCATTCTCAGAAAAACAGAACCTGACACACTGAGGAACAATTCAGCAGGCCTTGATTCTCAGAAGGGTTACTACATTGAGAATGAATTACATTTCAGATAAGAAATATCAGATGTAGTCCAAGTCATAGTGTGCACTCTCTCTCACTCTCTCTCTCATCAGAGCAAATCAAAGATTTGTCATTATTGCTAAATAGTTATTTTATAGAATCTTGCTGCCAAAATAGGTCCTTGACTTAAGTATTGCCTCATTTACATGTTTATATATCCATGATATAGTGCCTATTAAAACTCCTAACAAAAATGAGAACATTTTTAAAATATCATAAGTAAAGACACGTTAAAATTTATGTTTTGATAAATCAAAAGCCCCCTTAGAGTGCTACTGAATATTAATGAGGCATTTGGAATCCTGGTAAGATACAATGAGCTCATAAAAAAACATTTTCAAGATGGACGGTCACCAAAGCAGGTCACGGTCACTGAGGTACTGACTTACTCACAATAGGCTTCTTTTTTCTTTTTTTTTTTTTGGCTCTACGGTAAAAGAGAGGGCACTGAAATTCAATTTGTATTAATAAAAACAATGAATTTAAGATTTGTAATCAAACATGTCTAGGTAATATGTATGTAATTGTCTTTTCTGGAATGTGCAAAGGGCATAAAGACCAAATAAAGAGTATATAGTCTACATACAGAAAGAAAGAAACTGATTTTGCATACAGGTTACAGTTCTAGTTTTTCCATTAACAGACATGCAAACTCGTATTGATCAACTGACTTGAAATTCTTGTTTCATGTCATTCCTTTCTGACAGCAGACAAATGCATACCAACCAAACAAACAAACCACAAAAATATATCCCATAAAGTTTAGCTCATTAAGGGGAAAAATACAGAAAAAAAAAAAGACAAAAAAAGTAACATTTTATTGTACATTATTCAAGTTCAACCTAAAACAACTCTTAACTCTTCACATTAAGTGGATTTTGGATTTTAAATAAGGTCCATGGTATAGTTAATCATTGTTATAGTATGCTAATAAAAAAAGGAGTGAATCACAATCAGCTTGAACTGACAGTTCTCGCGGCAGTAAAGTGACATCATAATAGAATGTTGTCTTGCTGCATCTCTTTGACCTTGATCCACGTATTGTCTTTTCAGTGCCATCGTTAAAACTTCATCTGGTCTTCTTTATTCATTAAATTAGTTTTTTACTTAAGCATCTTTTACTTAGGTCCATATTTGCATTTTGAATACTTTGTGTTTCAGCTGCCCCTTCAGATCGGTTGCCATGACAATAGGAGGCAGTAAAACAAATCGCCCAGCTGTAACTGTAAACGTTCTCCTTACTTGGGGTTTAAATGAACAAAGAAATGCAAAAAAACTGGTGCATCTTCAGTCCATGCTTGTGTGTGCATGTACACTATGTATACAGTGTCAAACACACTCAATGTATATTATCAGCAGTGTGTGAGAGAGGGCAATCAGGTGAAATTATCTTCACTACATGCGAGGATGCGATGTACTGAGGAAATCACTGAGAGAGAGAGAGAGGGAGAGAGAGAGCGAGAGAGAGAAAAAATAAATAAATAAATAAATACATTAGAAGAACCTGGGAATCCAGTTATGCATTTTATTTCCATTCAAAGGGCAAAACTGTCTCCACCATTTAAACTCTTCATACTTAGGGTTTCCCACACAGGGAAATGCCAATGCAGATTTAATGCAAATGAATAAATAAAATCATGTTAATAAAAAAACATATAGCATTTTAATCTGATCATACAAAATATGTACTTAAATGTATTAATGACATTTACTGTAAGTTTAATTCAAAGTTAACATGTTTTTTATTATTATTATCATTAATATTCATGTAAATTATATAAATAAACAAGTTAAAAATATAACACTTTACACTGATCTTGCATACAAAAATGAGTTTACATTTATTGATTAAATTTATTGTAAGGTTTAAACATTAGTTCATAGTACATAATAAGGTAAATTTTATTGATAATAATAATAATAATAATAATAATAATTTACGCTAATTATATATACAAATAAAATATAGCACTCTGACCTTACATACAAATATTAAGAAAAAATATAATAATTAAAAATTTATTAACAAAACTTATTCTTTAAATGCAATAATTAAATTAATTGTGAGGTTAGAACATTACTTCAAATTAAATAATTTAAATAATAGGTGTTTAGTGGTCAAAAGTCTGCTCTATCACAAAATAGCTCCTGTAAATCGCTCAAGTGTTTACTATCCTCTTTCTAAAGAAAGTTCCAGTTCTGCTTGCCACACAGATTTTTAACAACAAACTCAATTCAGAAATATACAGCTATCAGTGTTGAAACAGGGCTGTGCATTCAGCACAACACGAAACAGAACAGAACACATTGATATACAGACAGTGACTTCAGTCTGAACAACTATCGCCACGGCTGTTGGTCAGAAGCATGAAACAGAATACAAAAAATACACCACCTGGTACAATCCTAAAAATAACTTGTGTTTGAACCCAAGGAATGAATGTAGCTGAACTGTTTTGTCAGCATTTAGCAGTGGGAAAAAGTACAGATAGCAGCATTTTATAAAGCATACGCACCTGAGTATATTTGTTAGCTGTGGGCTCTTGTAGATGAACTTGTGTCTGTAGCCCAGAGAGCTGGGGAAAGGAATAAACTGCACCTTATGACCATTCAGACTTTTACTCTGAGCAGCCAAATCATACAGCTGTGGATAAACAGAGCAGAAATGAGCATCTTTAAGACAAATTAATTACCATGACGATGACCGGCCATCTGATAATATACTGTAGGCATGAGTGTCTCTTATACTGTACCTTTTTTCCAAGCTGGAAGGGTACAACTGTGTCATCTTCTGCATGCAGGATCAGAACCGGACAGGATATGTGGTTGACACTATAAGAAAGACACAAGAGTTTGAGACAAATCTAACACAAGAGAGACAGATTTATAATAGGCAAGTTAAATTCACAACATGGATCTGGTCTTATTATCAGTCTGTGATTATGGATGGTCAGGTGTAAAATGATCATGATTTACACGATCACAACAACTTGAGGCATTATAAGTCCTCAATGTGTTGAATACTGAAGGGGATATTTATATATACATATGTTATATTCAAAAACAAATCTGCAGAAGGAAGCCGCCAAGGAAGCCGGCAAACATGACCATAGGTTATCTCAACACAGCTGTATGGACTCTGTGTTTTGTGAACACTCACCAGTCCACTAAAGCGACATAAAGCAAACACAACCTCACGCAAGCTCACATAGAAACAGACAAAGTATAAGAAAAATAAAACTACTTCTCATCGCTGGCAAATTGGATGTCGTTTGCGGTTATAGCATCCAGGAAGAACCAGTCAAAGCCTGGTAGATATCTGTAAACCTTTAGAGATAAACAAAGAAAGGCACTAACTTTTATTTAGAAATGCACACTTTTTATAAAGGGATAGTTTACAGCAAAATGTAAAAATTCTATCATAATTGATTTACCTTCGTTCCAAACCCATATAACTTTCTTTACTCCATGGAACACAAAAAGGGATGTTAGGCAAAATGCTAGCCTCATTCACCATTCACTTTCAACGCATTTGTTTTGCATACAATGAAACTGAATGTTGACTGAGGCTAACATTCGGCGTAACATCTCTTTTAATGTTTCACAAAGAAAGTCATTTGGGATCGGAAACAACATTGCAATTGGAAAACAAGGAAAAAATGTTCAATTATGGGTGAACTACCCTTTTAACAGTTAAAGAATATTCCGGGTTCAATACAAGTTAAGCTCAATCGGCAACATTTATGGCATATTGGTCGAATAACACAAAAACGTATTTTGAATCTTCCCTCCTTTTCTTTAATAAAGCAAAAATGGTGGTTACAGTGAGGCACATACAATGGAAGTGAATGGTTGGATGGTTTAAAGACAGAAAAGTGAATCTTATAATTGTATATAAGCACTTACATTTACACTCACCGGCCACTTTATTATGTACACCACTACATCTACTTATTCATGCGATTATCTAATCAGCCAGTCGTGTGGCAGCAGTGTAATGTATAAAATCATGCAGATATGGGTCAGGAGCTTTAGTTTATGTTCACATCAACCATCAGAATGGGGAAAAAATTTGATCTCAGTGATTTAGACTGTGGCATGATTGTTGGTGCCAGATGGGCTGGTTTGAGTATTTCTGTAACTGCTGATCTCCTGGGATTTTCATGCACAATAGTCTCTAGAGTGTAAAGAAATGGTGCGAAATACAAAAAACATCCATCGAGCAGCAGTTCTGTGGGCAAAAATAGTTTGTTAATAACAGCGGTCAGGAGCGGCCAGACTGGTCCAAGCTTACAGGAAGGTGATAGTAACCCATATAAACACACGTTACACCAGTGCTATGAAGTAAAGCATTTCTGAACACTCAACATGTCGAACGTTGAGACGGATGGGATACAGCAGAAGAAGACCCCTCCAGATACCACTATTGTCAGCATAAACTGCAGCCTCAGTTTTCAGTTCTTGGCTGACTGAAGTGGAACCCAACGTGGTCTTCTGCTGTTGTAGCCCATCCGCCTCAAGATTTGATGTGTTGTGCATTCTGAGATGCTATTCTACTCTCTACAATTGTACAGAGTGGTCATCTGAGTTACCATAGCCTTTCTGTCAGCTTGAACCAGTCTGGCCATTCTCCATTGACCTCTCACATCAAAAACGTATTAAGTCATTTCCATCCACAGAACTGCCACTCACTGGATGTTTTTTGCTTTTGGCACCATTAAACTCTTAAGACTGTTGTACATGAAAATCCCAGGAGATCAGCAGTTACAGAAATACTCAAACCAGCCCATCTAGCACCAGCCATCATGCCATGGTCTGAACATTAACTAAAGCTCCTGACCCATATCTACATGGTTTTATACATTACACTGCTGCCAGATGATTGGCTGATTAGATAATGGCATGAAGTAGATGTACAGGTGTACCTAATAATGTGGCCAATTAGTGTATTCTACTGTTAAAACTTGTGTATTATTTGAGGTGTAAAGTTGTTTAAATACATTTTTTTACAATAGTTTTAGGGTTTGTTGACATTACATCATCATGGCTAACAAAGTTAAGCAATTTTATCATGCTAAAATCATGTTAACATGCAAATTGTTTATGTCTTGTGGCTATACTTTTGAAAAAGTAAGTATTTTAAAATTCTAAAATTGGCCCCATTCACATCCATTATAAATGCCTCACAGTCACCTCGATTTTTACTTTTTTTTTTTTTTTAAGAAAAGGAGGGGCAAGACAAAATACATTTCTGTGGTTATCAACATTATGCCACAAATGCTGTCGATTGAGCAAACTTGTATTGAACCCGGAATATTCCTTTAGCATGTACTTTACATGTCAAAGATTTCGCACCATAGAGAAGGGGTGACTCTTGGCTTCCTCTCTAATATTTGTAAAGGGTGACTCTAGGATAAGCGCATCAGGTGGTGTCCCTGCAAAAAGAGAAAATGGGGTCTAAATCACTGCATCATTCCTCCTTGTTCATAAGAGCTTATGTAACTCAAAGTCTTGGTCTAGAGTATTACAAGTAAGATCAACCTTAATCCAGTTAAGTCAGTTACTATTAACGCTTGTCTATTTTTGAAACTTCAACACAAGGCTCTCAGCTTCCTTAAAACCATGAAAGACATTTATTAGCTCTTGTTTAAAGAGCCTTTCAATTACTATCCATTACTCTTATTACAAATTAATTATAACTGCATTAGATTAACCCTATTGGCATTTTAAGATTTGAATTCGACACAATTTAGTCTATTTATAGGACTATATTTTTTCACAAAAGGGTTTGTCAGGATTCAATTTTATTATGGGAACATTGAGAAATGTTATCCCCAAAAGGACAGCAAAACAGACATAATCACAAATGCAAGCATGCACGCATGTTTACGTACCCCTGTCACACAGACGCCTCACTAAGTTAGTGGCCACTCTGGAAAAACAGACAAGAAAAGCATCAGTAGTGATTCAAAATGTAAAAGAGTTTCCTAAAATGTTATTCAAGAACTAAAGTTCCATCTCCAGAAGTTTACTGAGAAAGGAAGATGATGATCTGGAGAGTTCAGCTCACCCTGTGCCTAGCGAGTGACCCCATATGTAGAGGGCCTTCTGACCAATCCTCTGCTTTATCCACTGGTAGAGGAAGAGGGCATCCGATGTCATCAATTTCTCTGAAGGACTGCCCTCGGAGTCACCCCAACCTGATCAAACCAATGAGCACAGAGTACTTTAAACCAAATCATACTTACATACAAAGGATTCTGCCTTATTTCTTATGATAATGTGTTAAAACCACACCAAACGTACCTCTATAATCAAACGTGACTACATGGTAGCCTAATGAACTGAGGACCTGTGGAGTCAAGCACAGGGAGAAAAAGAGTCTAAGGGCCCAAACATACTTCACGCAAGTGTACAAATGCAGATGAGAGCGCTTCGCCAACGCATGGCCAATGTGTGGTCCAGTTGTACGTATACGTGTGGTCTAGAAATGCTCTGGCGGTTATGAACCTTGGACCAAAGGGGAACAAAAGAATTTATAGGTGCCACAAAACCGGATGTGGTGGAGTCAACTTGTTGACAGTTGAGGAATGTGCTTTTGTATTTGCTAAAAAGATGACAGAAAAATATGTTTGTATAAACTAACTTGTTCGGCAAGTCTCTCCTCAAACTGCTGCAGTGCCAAAAACAAAATCTGCTGTATACAGCACGTGCTAGCGTTAGGTTATGAACTGCACTCTGACACATTTCACAACACAACGACGCACGAAATCGAGCTTGATTAGCAAGCTGCTTCTGCGTTCACATACTTAAGTAGAGTATGTTTGGGCCTTAACACCACCCTTTCTAATAGCTGAATGGACAATAAGAAAGAAAGAACCTAGAGTATGACATACAGTATGATGTATGATATGTTCTGCCTAATAAGACAGGCAGAAACAGAATGATAAAAACAAAAAAACTAGGGGTTAAATAGCAAAATATGTTTTTTGCACCTTGTAGAGCTGAACTCTGTGATCTCCTCCTCTGAAACACAAACACAGGTAAAATTAACAGATGAGACAGAAACTGCATTTGACATTCTGTATTAGAAAGAACCCTTATAACTGAGACTGATCCAGTTTGGAATGTAGCTTTTTAATAGGTCATTTATATAAACTATACGGTTCACATGTGCCTGTGCATTTGTGTACCTTGTCCCTGCATTGCCATGGAGATAAAGGATGACAGGGTGATTGGACTGGAAGCTTCTGTCATACCACTCAGCATCTTTACCCTGAGCCTCCCTCCACATCATTGCAGGTACAGTGTGCCTGAGAGAGAAAAGACATTTGTAGAGAGATATGCAGCGGTTTCAAAACTGGTTCCTGTACATTTGGACATAAAATGGAAAACAGGACTTAACTTGAATCCCCCTGACTACCTACCTAACTATTTATCCAACTACCTACCCATCTACCTACAGATCTATCTACCTACCTACATCCTTGCTTACGTATCTACCAACCAAACTACCTACAGTACATACATACATGCAGTGCTGGGTGGATTACTTGTGAATTGTAATCAGGTACAGATTACAAATTACTTGACCAAAAAACTGCAATCAGTAACCTAATCTCACAGATTACATTTTTGGGGTAATCTAATACGATCACTTTTGTATTACTTTCAACCTAATTCCATTTTAGGAATTCTATTCAAAGAGGAAAAAAATATCTTAAATACTTTATTACTAACAAATAGAGCTCCTTATGACATTTTTAAAAAGTGCATTAAACATTACATGCTATGACCATGCATGGCAAGAGTTTATAATTCAAAACAATGACAGATCAAGCTCATTTTCAGTGCAAAAAAACAATAGCAGCATTATAAACATTAATGACCATAAAATCAACAGCAACAACATTGCCTAGGTCAAAGCTCTCATCTAAAAACAATAAAACACTTTTAACCCTTACTGCTTACTAATAGCCCATCGCCTATCCAAAGCTGAGGTGCATATCTTACTGCTTTAACGTAAAATGAGCACATGCTCAAAATGTTCATCTGTGAGACTATTGCGCTCCAGGGTAAGAATATGATGATATTGATATGAAAATGATCAATAAATTATGATCAATTTACTGCCGTTGTCTTGTTAATATGTAATCATGTAATCTATAAAAAGTAACTGTAGTACAATTTAAAGTATTTTCATTTGTAATTTTATCAAATTACAAGTACTTGATTATTGTAATCTGACTACATAATAAAGATTACATGTAATATGTTACTATCCAAGAGGTGGTAGTCACCCCAGGCCCCCTACTTACCTATATTATATTGTTTACAAGCAAACAAACCTCTTTTTGGTAAATGTATTTCTTGAAAAGTGTGATTTTGCTATCTTTAAAAGGCCACTTTTTTTGATATTTTGTTATCTGATGCAATTTTCATATATTTTTAAGCATAGCTTAAGTGTACAAATTCTTTTCTGGGCTATTGCACATTGGAACTGACACAAACCACCAAATCATAAGCAAGTATTACTCACTTCACAAGCTAAAATGTTACCAATCCATTCAGAGGTCATTGGCATATAGAAGTATGAAATGCAACAAAAATGTAAGATATGGCCCCTTTACACACAATGTACATAGAATCTCCTATTCAATACTGAATCTGACCACTCATTGCAGGCAAATAAAAGAAGAGAGAAAACTACAGCACCAGAGCCAGGAGGCTTATATGGCCCTTCTCACTGTTACTCATTGAAAGTCAAACCTACAGGGGCATACACTCACACACACACACCCAATAGACAGCAGCTACAGGCCACGTAGTCCTCTGTGTCACTACGTTTTTATATACACACACTCTGGGCTGCAGGCTGTGTTTCAATAAGGACGCAGGTTTTTCCATGCCCTTCAGAAAGACAGTCGTGGCCATGGGGGAGAGAGAGAAAGGAGGATGGAGGTAAGGAGGGAACAGGGTAAGCTGTGGCTGTATTTCAGCCATAGATACAGAGATAAAAGTTTAGATCACATTTCTATGTCTCACCATACTCCTACGTTAATTCCCTCCTCTGGCTGCAGGTAGAAGTTGTGAGTGTGGTTCAACCCCTGATCATGTGGCCTCTTCAGATCTATAAAATACGGCACTCGCACTAAAAGAGAGAGAGAGAAATCAGTTTTCAAACCAATTAAGAAGTGGGCGATATCACAGAATCTTTCTAGCTCTTCTGAAAAAATGACTTACACAATCGAAATGCAAATGAAAGAAATAACTGGTGACTGAGGCTAAAATGAGGCTAAAACCAATACCAATCAATATTCAATTTTCAGCAACATGACCCAACCTGTCATCTATCATCTTCGCCAGTATGCCAAGGTTAGCCAATCACAACTGAGGTCATATACATAAAGGAGTCTTAAATGTACAGTGGATAACAGCCTGTTTAATTATAAGGTCAGAGAGAGGGTGGAAAATTGTAAAGTAGATCTAAATGGTGACTATTTTGTGTGCAAAAACTAAACTTATATTGTAAGTGAACTTCGGGAACTGAAAGTGTGTCACAAGCCTTCAGTAGACTGATGACTTGACTAAGACTCTCTCTGAACAAAGCAGAATCGCAGATGCTTTTTTTTTTGCACATGTTTTGTTCATAGTTAGATCAGACTGCAAACAGAAGCAAAACATGGTGTGGAGAAACACATCAGCTGACAGAAGCCAAGCTACACTGCTGAAACCACACAAGGCTATAATCAGCTTGGGTGAACTATTCATCACATAGAAGATATGAGAGAACATTTAAATAATCTGAAAGAGTGTGAGACAGAGCATAAGACGCATGAGAAACGTATGTGAGAGGGTGTTGAAGTGAGCAAACACAGTGGTAATTTATCTGGATTGACAGATGACTGATGTTTTTTCTCGTTGCAGAAAAAGACGGTCTGTGGACTCAATCTGTATGTAAAACTTAAGTGTCTTAAATGCCTGGTTAAATGTCATGATATCCAGCCGAGTACATTTCTATGATGGTTGCAATTGTAATGTATCAAAATAAATGTTTGTTTCAAAACAGGTGCAAAAGCTTCAGTGATTTAGAGGGAAAATTGGAGAGAGTAGGTCGCCAGAACATGTGCCGCAGCTACACTCACAGATTACATGAAAAATAAGCAGCAAATAGCTACAAAGAATGAATTAAGAAAAGACACTTGGACACTGCACAATGTGCAGTTATTATTTCTTGACCATTTCAGATTAACAAAAATGATTTAATGAATCTACAACATGCTTTTTATCGCTGTTTGAAGTTTGCATGCGTGTCTTCACAGTTGTTCTGACACACTGAATATTTTAAAACACAGTGTAAAATCTCTCCTTGGATACTACATTTCACTTGAGGAGAAATGCTATAAGCTTGTCCTTTGACTAAATAAGCAGCAAAAAATAATGGCAACTGACCCATCATGTTCCGATGTTAAATTCACGCAATAGTAATCTACCGTTAAGGCTCAAACAAAATGTAAAAATTAAAAGACTGATCTGAATACAAAGAGTTACAATGGCAGAACAAAACAAAGTTTGTAAACTTAAATTAATTAGGCCTGTTTTTAATGACTGGCATAAATATTAATCAATCTTTAAAACGATTGATCTAAACACATATTAAAGCTTGCAAATAAAAAAAACACTGTCCAAAATGTCTGCTAAATGATCAATGTAAATGTAAACGTTCAGAAAAGTTAAAAAAGACTGGCATAAATATTCACCAAAGTTTACAAAGATTAATCGAAGCACATACCAAAGTTTAATATATACTGACCTAAACGCTCACAGAAGTTTACAAGATTGTTCTAAACACTCAAAGTTGAAAAACACTTGGCTAAATGCATTCCAATTTAAATATTCAAAGTTTACAAACACTGGCATAAATATGCACCAAAGTTTACAAAGACTGACCAAAGCACTCACCAAAGTTTACAATGACTGGCATAAATATTCACCAAAAGTAAACACGTTTTTATCAAAGCACTCACCAAATTTGAAAAATACTTAGCTAAAAACACTACAATTACAAATACTTATTTAAATATTAAAAGTTATCAAACACAAATTAATACTAACCAAAGTTTAAAAAGACTAGTTTTGCTTGTATTGATGGACAGAGTTTGATGATAACAGGGATGGCGATGTAGATTCCCAGCACCCAGATCATTATTCTCCTCAGCCGCCACATCAGACCACCCCTGCAGACAGAGAAATACAGAAAAACGTATTAAAGATCAAGGCGGATTTCCGGTGTGCTTTCACATTCTCCTTGTGCATTCACTTTCCTTACAATAAATACAAGTATTTAAATACAAACAACAACAACAGAATAAAAAACTAAAAATTAAATACAATCACATACTAAGTCTAATTTGGTTCTAGTCAACAAGACCTGCAATTAATGGTTATGTCATGACATGAATTTGTAGGCCAATCTGGAAGGCTAATTATAAAAGGTACATAACAGTTAGTCTGAGAATGAGTTATTCTCTGCCTCTCACTTTCTCTAGTTAAAGAGTGAACTCTCCTCATAAAATCTCATGTAATTTATCTGTTTCTCTAACACTCTTCGCAGCCAGTGGTGACCTCTAAATTGTGCCGGGGAGTATAATGTGTCATGATAAAAATTAGAGAGAACGCGAGAGATCACTTAGAGGAACAAACTCACCCTGTCTGACTTAATACCCTGAGCTCTACTGTAAGGGGTGTGTGTGTCCGTGTGCGCCAGTGAATTGGCAAAGCACAAAAAACATGATTCTCTTTAATGTGGCCAGCAACATGTTAGTAGTAATTCTCTGTTGTGTACATAATGAATGTTGGTTTTAGTAATGAACAGAAAACAATGTGTATTCCTATTGGATGCACAGGGTTTTTTGTCACAAGACAAAGGGCACCTACATAAATTACAAATGCAATTTCATACTTAAGTACAAGCCTTCTAAACCATTTTGGGTAGCTATTAACATGCATATCAAACACAGAACATGACAAACACATTCAATATGTTTTGCCATTGGCAGTCATCTATTATTTGAAACATCCTTTGGATTAGATAATACTACGCCATTTAAAAAGGAATATTTCAGGTTAAATACAACTGTCATTGTTAGTGTAAATATCTTTTTACAAAATGAATAATGAACTGACATTATTTTCTGTGGTAACTGCAAACATTTAATAAATCAGATGATGTCAATAAAGCATGAATAGTCGCTTTAGGGCTGTATATGTCAATTAATAATTTTATATGAATAGATTATTTGTGTTTATGTCCAATATACTGTTCAAATTGAACTCTGACTTCCTGATGCTAAAGGGGTTTGTAGTGGCAAGATTTATTGAGCTAGTTTCATTTCCTACTTTCCATCTTGCACTGCGTCAGACTCAGGAATTTTCCTAAATCATGACCAGCTTCCTCACACACCCGTAACAATGTATAAGATGTATACTCACAAACTCCAACACATATGCACACTTCTATAAGGCCCTTTATAAAGGTGTAGTAACATGAAAACTTCTGGTTATGTTTCCTTAAACTATACATAAAGCAGAAAGACAGAAAGTGAACAAATTGCACAAGATAGGACATGAGATATGACATATTGAGTGAAAGGAGAGTAAAAGCTATACATCAGGACAAGAGCCAGAGCTGAATATTTGGTTTGATCTGTCTGACCCTGGATCAATTCCACCACAACACTCTAAAATCCCCACAACCTTTCCTCAGCTCCCTTTAGAACATACAGACACCTGCTTACTGTCATGTTTATTCTGTTGGTTCCTGTTTTTCATGTTTCTTATTTTGAAAAGTTCATGTCATGTGTTTCCCTAGTCATGTGATGTCATGTTTTCCTCCATGTTCATGCGTCTTGTTTTCATTGGTTCATTGTTTGATTACCTTGTTATTAGTTCTAGTTTGTAATTGGTTTTAGGTTATTAGTCTAGTTATCTTGTTTAGTGTTCTGTTTGATCATTGGTTTATGTTCCCCCATGTCTGTGTATTTAAGCCCTCATGTTTGCCATTGTCTCTTGTCTAGTGTTGATGTATGTATATGTAGCCATGTTTAAGTCTAGTCATGTTTTCATGTGTTTATGTTTACTTTAGTTCATGTGTTGAGTTAGGGTTTTCACGATTGTTCGTTTTCACTTGGGTTCGTCATTGTGTCATCGTCATTGTGTCATTGTCATTGCCAGCTAAAACGTTACACTCACCTACACCATGATTAACCACCTGATCACCTCCATTATCCAGCCAAACAAGGACCAACCTCGGTCAGCTGCCAAGGGAACAAACTAATATGACTCATAAAACAAGAGCTTAAGATTGCAGATGGGTTAGTCTTTCTATTCGGAACTAAAAAGAACTTTGGATCAAATGCAATAGCAGAACAAAACAATTAGTTTTGTGTCTTGGGAAAGTGTTAGAGATTGTTTCGGCTTTTCACACAAAATGCGTTTTTGGTATAATTATAAAGAATACTTTTACATTTTTTTAATTATTTATATTATGATACATTCTGAGACTCAGCCTAAGACACCGCTGAAAAAAACAAACGTTGGTAGTTTTTTCTTACTCTACATTGTGCTTCCTGTGGATTATCTATGCATCAGATAACCTTGTATGTGGGCTCATTTGAAAGATAATCAACTCTAAGCATAAATGTCAAAGGCATATTCTTAACTATTACTTGCTATATTTTTGTCTGGGAGTAAAACAAATATGGTTGTATTCTGCTCTTTGAGAGTTTTTCAAAAACATATTGTTCACCATATATCTTCTCCCTCGTAAAGAATATTATCCACAACAAGCTAATTAACATTAAACATGATTGTCACTAGAGGGTGAAATGCAACTGTCATATCCGCAGGTCAAGACAGTGAAAGGGGGATGTACAAGCAAGTTTTAGAAATAAAAATCTGTGTTTAAATGGCCTATGTTTATTCACTGAAATTAGATAATTTCCTATTAATTCAATAGGCACATTGGAATGTTTGGTATGTATCAGTGACTCAAACCCGAATCGCCAAAGTAAGCACCACAGCTCAATGCACCTGGAATAATGTGTTACATTTTACTTTAATACATTTTCCTGGTGATCCCCACCAGTAGACTACTGATCTTAAGCTCTCTGCAAACACAGTATAAGGTCCTCGTTGTAAGCCACAGAAGGTCTGATCCGAGTGTGCCCATGTGAGATTTGATTTGCTTGAGCATATGTGTGAGTGCAAGGTGCTTGTGAGAGAGAAAGCAAGACTATTGTGTAACAGGAGAGCTAAATACAGCATAACAGGAGAGCTAAATACAGCATACACAGGCAACGCAGTGAGTCATTTCAGTACAGTGCTTAAACAGATATTGTTGAAGTGCTGTGCGTATGTGCATGCATATACCGTAACCTTTCTGAATATGAGTGATTATTAGCATGTATAAAAATAAGCCATGCAGAAATGTATTTTATTTGTGTGAGTATCTGCATCAAAACTATTGCAGGTTGTATGTCCATGTAGATTGCAGGGCAATTGTGCAAACTCAAAGGTGTGATAACAGTTTAGATTATTGATGACAACACAGAACTATGCAGTTCTGCATAGTTATATTATGTCACATTCCAGAGTGTTTCGAAAACCAGTGGTGAAGGTACTGGACTTTTCACATGTGCATGGAGAGCATCCTGACCAGGGGCCGGACTCACGAAACATTCTTAAGAAGAAATGTCTTCTTAACTACCATTTTCTTCTTAATTTGTAACTTAAGAAAAAAAACTTATGAATATTTTGTATTCCTGAATAAACTTCTTTAGAAAGCTTTTATCTTTTTTCTTAAGATTGTTCTTAAGAAAGAAAACTTAGTAGCATTCTTAAATATCGTCGTAAATAACATCTTAAGGTTAGAATAACTTCACAGTTGTCTTAAATAATAAAAAGGTCATGTGTTTAATGAATTTACTGGGTTTTTCATTGTGAGTCTGAAGTCGCAGTGGGCTGTTTACGTAGAAATGTTATTTTAGACCAAAACATTTTTTGACTGTTTTGTGTTTAATGATATATTTATTTTCAGCTTGTAAACCATGTAAATGCTTTCACCAAATTCAAAGAATAAATTAGGGCTGAGCGATAAACCGGTACACCTTTATCGATATTACATTTTTCTGATACAACGCTCGATAGTTTCACTTTTAATGCATTAAAATGTAAATAGACAGGTTGCATGAACAACCCTCAAGCTTGCGCCATCCCTCGATCATATGGCTTGATAAAAGAGCGTGCTATGAGTGACAAGCAAACAGCCAATAACAAGTTGCATTGCTGTGGGGTTTGGTTGCACCATCGCCATGTGACATCAGAACACACGAACACATGCGAATTGTGAAAATGAGTGCTGTGCCTGCCGG
Organism: Xyrauchen texanus; assembly: GCF_025860055.1. Classification (NCBI taxonomy): domain Eukaryota; kingdom Metazoa; phylum Chordata; class Actinopteri; order Cypriniformes; family Catostomidae; genus Xyrauchen; species Xyrauchen texanus. The sequence continues at coordinate 31,824,988 of NC_068291.1, read as the reverse complement.
CGATGAGGAGATTATGAATAAAAAAAAGGACATGTCAGCTCGCCAGTGTGGCAGTTTTTTGGATTCTTTACGTCTGACCAACATCAGAACACCGTTGTGTGTAAGCTTTGGAGAAAAAAAACATCCCGGCCAGGTACGGAAACACAAGCAACTTATTTAATCTCCTTAACCGCCCTTTGGAAAATGCAGCATGTCGTCCATCACAACCTACATCTACCTCACCTCATCAAACAACCCACAAGCAGTCCATGATGGAGAGGTACTCAGCAACAATGCCTTATGAGAAATTCTCCAAACGATATTTGTAACATTTTATTTATTAAGTTCGATAGTTTCTTTAACACTTATTTATTTAATCTTCATATAACATATAAGAAAGAAGAATTTGAACAACTCTTGTCTACTGAAGTTTTTGTTTCGTTTCTTTTCCTCAATGTCAAATTATAAGTTATAAAAATTTTAACAGCAAGTAAATTCTCCTTTGACGGTTAATGTCATAACACTTTACATTCAAAACAATTATGGCAAGGTGCTTGCTACTTAAAAAAAAAAAAAAAAAAAAAAGGTTAACAGATAAATGTATCGTTATGATTTACCAGTGTTGAAGTATTACATTTGTTGTAGTCTATTAGACAAGGCAACTCCATGAGCAGGCTGATCCGACAATGTCAAAGCCTGTCTTTTTATTCTTAAGAAAAAAATTAAGATGTTCTTTAGAAAATATTTGAGAACTTCTTAAGAATTTGTCAAGAATTGCACTTAGGAATGTTCTTATGAACTTATTATAATTTATCCCAAGAACTTTCTTAATTTCTTCTTAAGAACATTTTCGTGAATCCGGCCCCAGAGCTCCAACACCTTCAGAGAAGCACTAATATGTTAAGCCATGCTGATCCACTGCCATATGGGCATTATTACGGCTCTCTGGGCATCAGGACTACAGAATCACACAGGGACAAAACGTTTCTGACTGGTGCATAGAGCAGAAAGAAAGTAACCTAAAATATATAGAAGGAACTGCTCTCACTGCAAAGGCAAAATGCAGTAACTACACATTCGTCAAAATTGAGTTTCAACTGAAATTGGGTCTGCAAGACTATGATCTGTACTGTGACAGACAGGTTTGGCTAAACTATGCTCAGAGTGTGACCATTTACTTATCCAAATATTTTAAATTTCACTGTTAGATTTGCTATTGTAATGGATTAGCATTAATGCATACAGTAGTTACTGCAGTTTGGCTTTGTAGGGCAATATCTAGGTGCTTTTAACTAGTGGTTACATTAAGTCCAAAGTGTGAGACTTCAGACGGACAACAACAATAGTTTGATCATTCTAAATGAAAACAGAAAAGAAATAAAGAAATATGATAAAAACATCAACATAATTGGCTTAACCTAGATTAGTTTAGTTAGTGGCTTAGTTTGCCATGATGTCACAGTGTATCACTCAATGAAAAGATTAATATTTCATTTCAAGGTTGATGATGCGTTTAACATCTCTGTAATATGATAGTTTGGGAATATTGCACTGTCTCTGCATCTGACGGAAGGCAAGTCTCTAAAAATGATCACATCCAACACACTACTCCTACACACAAAATCACACAAACATTCCACATTTCAGTTTCACTGAGTCAATCTGAAATCTTTTAAAATAGAAGAGAGTTTAAAATATATTAAATTAAATTATTTAGAACTCTAATGAGTGGCAGCAGCTGACCATAAGATGTCAAGACACTAAAAGAGAGATTTTCTATTTACTGCATTCATTGGTCAGTCTGAAGTCCTATAATGACATCAGCAATACTCAAGATCAAAAGCCTCATGGAGGCTTTTGGATTTTGAATGTGTGCAACACCACCGACCCATTCCCAGAATCCATTATATACATGTCTTTTACTGCACAGTTGCTGTGCAGTATTCAGTTACATTATTCAGTTATTGTAATGTAATTGCTGTAACATATACCTGCCATTAATCATGGGGGAAAAGTGACACCCTAACTGCATTCTGCTACTACATCAATAAATCATTAGGTCATTTTAAGGTCAGAACATTTGGTAGAGAACAGATGCATAATGTCGTATACAAGCAATAAGGTTCTGCTTTAATCTGTAATATTCAGTGGCAGAGAAGTACACAACACAACCAAATTAGCAAAGCAAATCAAATTGTGGCAAATGGATATAAGCCACAATACAACAAAATAAAGCCACAACACAAATAGTAAAGCCACAGCTGAATTAAGCCACAGCACAGCAAAATTAACACTAAATATAATTTTTTATTTTTTTTTAAGTCGTGTGGCAGTCTGACTCGGAGAGCTGCTCATCCCACTGCAAGTCACAACAAGAGAAGTTACCCTGTCAACATGTTACAAGAGTGTTGACCGGGGAACTAAGCGTTTCACCTGAGAGCTTTGCCATCTGAGCGTGGGCTTCAGCCGGCATACAGCCAATTATGCAAGAATAGCTACAGGTACTGTGAAGTCATTTTTGCATCATTGCCAGTATGGATTTTAGTGTATATACCTGATGTGTTGTAACTTAATTTTGCTGTGCTGTGGCTTATTTTCGTTGTGTTTTACCTTTAATTTGCTTGGCTAATTTGGTTGTGTTGTGCACCCCTTTGGCCACCGTAACAATAAGCCTATTATACGATATATTTTAGGATAGTAATACACAGAGGAATTCTAGAAAAAAACTAAAAGGTGACGAGTGCATTTTTTCAGATGTTAAAATACTTCATCCTATCCCATCTTAATGTGAAAAAACAACTTTAAGACAAAGAGTCTTAAGACACTTTGGCGCTATCAAAATATTTGTTTGAGCATCAGAACAGGCCTGACACCGCTACATTGTCCCAACCAATGGTGTGGGTTTGGGATGAGACTACCTATTTGTTAACCAAGAGAAGACGGTAAGAGTGTTTGGGAAAACTGTTTGAAAACAGTCATTATAGCCTATCAGCAAATCTGGTTGTTGAAGCTAGTGGCACAGAAATTATACACTTCACCTTCGATTATGAATGTTCCATCTGTAAATTACTTTTCACACCTATACTTCAATGAAGATACCGATAGCAATGTTGCTGGTTGTTTACAGTATTATTATTCAGCTTTGGTCCTCAGCAGACATTTTTCATCCAAAGCTACTTACTGTACACAAACTGCAGGGAAAGTGCCCATGAAGCAAAATGGGATTAAGAGCACAATGTCGATTTCACAAAGGGGCTTTGGGATTTCAGTAATTCTTCAGTTTCTGGGACACCCCTATTTTAAAACCAACTATGCATCAGCAGCCTAGATCTTAAACCATTATAATACCAATATCCCATAGAACTATTATAGCTTAGTGCTTTAGCAAACTGAGCCATCAATGATCCTGAAATCCAGGGAAAGCTCTGCCAAGACGTGGTCTAAGCAATTCTGATTGAAAGCATTATTTTGAACCCCAACAAAACCATCATATCCCTCTGCCTACCTCAAACTTTGAGCCCTAACATCTTGAAAGCCAAGGTTAGACACTGTCCACTGGATTCTAAAAAGCACATATCCCAGGACTAAAGATTGAAAGCTTCTATTTAGAGTTTATTTGTCTCTACCTTCTCTTTCTGTCTGACGCCATGTCTGCGGTTACAGGACAACAGCTACCATATGCTAGACTTTGGCACAGGATATGCTTTTAGAGCCCTGCACTGCAGCTGCCCTGATCAATGTTTAAAATATCCTGATTGCCAATAACTTGCTCTTATTGTGACCATGTGACCATTAGAGACCAGGGCCCGGTTGCAAGAAACCCCTTAATCAAAAAAATAAAATAAAAAACCTTAGTGCCAATAGCCTTACAATTATAATGAAGGTTTTTTTTTTTTTTAAGTTAAGGGGTTTCTTGAAACTGGGCCCAGACCTCTGGAGCCTAAGGGCTGCTCATTTTTTTTATTTTATTTTTATATGTAAACATGTGCTAGTCAGACGTTTCTTTTGTGTGTTTTCAAGTTAAAAGTACTACTTCATACTAAAGACAACCACAGGCCCAATGTGGCAGAACTGTGATGTTTGGTTTTATCAAGTGTGTTTCTTCTGCACCAGCGGGCATGCCGGGACTTGATTATATGTATCAAGTTGAATTGTGCACAAAAAGAAAATTAAAAAGTAAATGGGGCCAATTTGGATTTCATTTTGCCTTTAAAGACAAACTGATGTGGAATCGAATGAAAGATAACCTCCCCTGTCATTGAACTATGCAGCCATAATGCAAATGGCTCGAGATCAGCCAGGACAGACATGTGAAGGATAAGTGAAACTGTAGACACTGCACTCCTGAGAGTGAAAGAGACCCGTGCTCTCAGGCTCCACTTCCTCTACCTCTCTCTTCTTTCTTCCTCCTTTCACTCATCTCTTCTTTCATTCACCCTAATGAACATCTCTGACCACTCAGCGGAGGTTGGAATAGCAGTTTTGACAGCAATGCCAGAATTAGTTACTGCTCTGTCTCTCTGTTCTACTACTGACAAGAGATTAGTCTACTTTGGCATTAAGAAAAACCAACCCAGTATTTTACCAACCCAGTATACCCTTATTCTGTTTCCTTTTCCTTATTTACTACCCATATAATTCAAACCAACTTTCCCTTAATTATACTAATTAAAGAGATTCCTCCCAGAGTTGATGAATTTCCAAATAAAACAAGATGTGGCTTCTCAACATTTCAAAAATCTCATTAGTTTTTACACATCACAGCCACTACGATTTGCTACTTGCTTTGATAGTCATGGGTAGATATTAGGAAGAGCTACATTCTCATTCAAGATAGCATTAAATGGGATAATTTAGATTTGCCCCTGTGTGCATGATGATGATGGATCTAATGATCTAATTTGAGCAAAAATACACCTGTGTTGTACTTCATTTAAGTACATTTTACATTCTTATATATTTACTAATTTCTTTAGATTCGTTTTATATATTACATTTATAAACTTTAGGAAACGAACTTTCCTTTTATATTATTTCTTGCTCTTGCTATGCATTATTATTTCTGTTTAATCTTATGTTGTGTGCTGTATTGTCTTCACAAGTTCGAGACAGAATATTGTCTCCATTTCGAGGTCTCCAACGTCACAGGAGCGATGTTGTTAAACAGTAATTTTTCATTGTCTTTGCTTGGTATAATAACTAGTTGTCAACAGATTTTTCAATGGTCGATGCTGATACCTAGAAGGCAGGATGGCCAATGGCCAATATAGTGTAAATGCAGATAAACGTAATACAGTTTAACAAAAGTAAATTAGATGCAAATCGAAAATGGATATCGGCTGATGCCGATAATCACAAAATGGACAAATATTGGCCGAATAAATCGGCCTGCCCAATATATCGGTACATCACTACTAATAGCACTTGTTGAAATTGTGTTGGTCAGACAAAGTCAGACTGAGCATTAAGAAAAACGCAACTAAGGTTATTCAATAAACTCTTCTCATTTTAACCATATCTCCATCTCCTGCATTCTCTTATACTCCCTACTGACTATGCCTAGCTCTTGGGCTGGTAGAAGAGATAACATAAAAAGGCATTGATGTTGACTGGGTTCAGATATCAGAGAAAACTCTGATATTTGGATATCTTCAGATGGAGAGAGAGCTGTAGTGGGAGACTGAATATAACATTACTGGCATTTGTCAGTCAGAGTGGATGATTTTACATACATGGATGATTTAACAACAAGTCATAAAGAATTTTTGTCTGTTTTCCTGGAAGAGTACATGCTAAATGTGTATCTATCTGCTAAACGTTTATAGGGTCAACTTTTTGGGGTACAGCATACAGATGACCTCAAAGTCGCAAAAGTCAAATTGGATTTAAGAAGATCTTTAACATGTTTTTTAGACGAGTGCTTTTACATATAGGTCATTGCAAAGTTGCGTTACTATTCTCTTTGAAACTTAAAAAAAAGCATTGAAGAGATTAAACCTTGTCAAGACTTCTTCTTTTCTCTTAAACCTGACACACTTTCACAAGAAGGGCTAAAATAAGACACACAATCATCACGTCTAGGATGCCTCTTGGGTCTAGGTTTGATCTAGAGCTTGTGTGCCCAGGATAAAAGGCAAGAACAGACCAAAGTTTCAGATAGAATTGTGCACAGTGAATGACTGACATGGTTTTTAGGGGAAAGAGGATTCATTATTTAGACTAAAGGGTGAGTTGTCTGCCCCTCCTCAAGCTGAATGTCTTCACTTTGCCCTGGAGCACAAAGAAATACATCAAAACAACCCATTTAATGTCAGATATTTAAAGTAGAACGTGAAAGCTTTTTCAGGTTATATACAGGGGCAAAAAAAAAAAAAAATAAACACTTAAAAATTTATTTCAGTGCATTACAAAATATCAAGCCAAACTGCATCTACAAACAAATTACACTAGACCTTTTTTCAGAAACAACTTTCTGCACCATTTTTGCGCTTCTTACCAACAGGTCCCAAGACGATTTTTAGTGGATGTATGAAGACAGTTCCCCTGAAGTTCACGAAGATCTCCAAGCAGGGTAAAAACAGGTGTAGTTCATCACATTAACTATGAACACGTTCCACTAGTTTTGACAACCAGAAGTGTCTAAATACTTTTAATCTCAATTTTAAACAATATATTTTTAATTTTACAATTTAAAAACCAAACTAAATTCTTTTTGTGAAAGATAATGCAATGACATTCATATATTTTAAGTAGCCTCCAAATTGTTTTAGGGCAACTTTTTCAAAACTTCTAAGGGAATTTTGGCAAATGTATTTTTGCAGATTAAGCTAATCTCATGAATTAAATCTCAACTGACCCTGTTGACCTTGACCTCAGCATGTCACAGAAGAGTCTCTGCAACCAGACTAATCGGGGGCAGCTCTTGTGTCAGACAAATGACTGGCCACACGCACCAAATTCCCCAGACCCATATAGCAACGGAGTGGAGTCTCCACAACATCGGATACAGTACAATAGTAAAGTAGCATTTCAGTTCAAATGAGGAGCGATGGTAGAACTTTACAGTACCATTTCAGGCTAGTGTTCATTTTGAGACTTTACAATATTACGTTTGTTCCTTGGAAATCTTTCATAACAATTCTTGGCCTCTAAAGTCCTCAACGGTTTTCTCTTAAATTGAAATCCTACTGGAAGCCAGTTTAATCAGAGGATATTATGATCATCAGAGCTTTTGTCCATTTTTAAACACATTTAATATACACAATTCTGTGCAAACATGTAGAAATCCAATTTGACGCAACACACAGTGGCTCTACTCTACCATAGTAGTTCCTGAAGTTAAAATGGTAGGGCATTTTGATAGCAAAGTCAAGGTCATGAGTTTGATCCCCAGGGATGACATGAAACCTGATATAATCTGGTTATCTTAAAAGCTTAACTGTATTGAACTCTTCTATGGAAACCATTTTAACAGCCCAAAACCATCTCAACAGCATCCCGGTCAGTCATTCACCCGCAGAACTGGAACTGGAAAGTCTGTTATTCAAAAGTTCTATGCTTCCCTTACCCTCTTGTGCATTTATTAAATATTTTAACTAATTTAATCATTATATAAGTTACCAATAAGAACGAAGTACTATCAGCAACATTTAATACATTTGAACATATTTAAATGTTTTTCTATTTTGCAGATATTGTCCCAAAATCAGTACAGATATGAAATAAGATAAAACACAAAGCTCAATTTCTGTCAGTATTGGGTGGAGTTTAATTTGCTGAGTGCGCAATGTTTTACCACCATACTCTAGTGGCTATATTACTGGACCAGAAAGTCTCACTTCCTCCCCCTTTTGATCTACAGAGTGAGCTCTGGCTGAGAAGAATGATATCAACAAACCGCACGCAGTCTTCTTCTGCCGAAACTACTTCCAACCTGCAGGCTAAAACACCCAGAATAGGCATGACAAGAACAGACTAAAACATGACCTTCTCATTTAAGGTCTACTAATGCAAGCAAATATTGTGTCTGCTAATCACACATACACCGATCAGCCACAACATTAAAACCACCTGCCTAATAGTGTAGGTCTCCCTCATGCCACCAAAACAGCACCAACCCGCACTCTGAGGTGATATTCTTCTCACCACAATTGAACAGAGTGGTTATCAGAGTTACTGTAGACTTTGTCAGTTCGAACCAGTCTGGCCATTCTATGTTGACTTCTCTCATCAACAAAGCATTTCCGTTCACAGAACTGCCACTAACTGGATGTTTTTTGTTTTTGCACCATTCTGAGTAACTCTAGAGACTGTTGTGTGTGAAAGTCTCAGGAGATCAGTAGTTACAGAAATACTCATACCAGTTGATGCGGTTTTGGCGGCACAAGGGGGATCTACACAAAATTAGACAGCCTGATGGGCTCCAAATCTGGCTCAAAGAACGTTCTGCATGTGCGGACAGAAATACTCTAAATCTGTTTAAAGCAAAGATGTTACTATGTAAAAGGTCAGCCTGATTACATAAACTGTAATGACCTCATTGTGACCCATGATACAATCCTGAAAAAGACTCCCCCGGCAGAAAAATAATTGTTACAAGTGTGCTACAAATTTCTATGCAATGGTGTAAATGGTAACAAAAATCACACAACCAAATTTTTGGATTGTGAAAAGTCTGAAAACCCCAACATGATTCATGAGATGTTTGTGCAAATAGATCATACACAATCACAAAGCTTTATACAAATATCTCAAATAGCCATGCAATGAAACAATCACTTCACACCCAATGCATGTTGCAGATCTTGTATTGTGACCAGACAGCCTAAATAATGTTCCTCTCAAGAGTCTCAGTCACATGGGACTGTGATTCAATCTTAAAGAATCAGCTTTGTGGTTTTATGCTTTAAAAGAGTTCTGATCTCACAGGAATAACAATAATGCATGTAAAATATTAAATAATATCCAATAGGACTATTAAGGTGTAATATGTCGAAAATGCATAAGATGATGCTGTAAATGCATAACATAAGAGCAATGTAGAGAAGTTATGAAAGTACAAGAAAAGGTGCATTGAACATCAGTGCCACGTGTATAATAACACTAGCTGTCAGTCTAATAAATGAGGATGTTTATGGAGTCAGTCTCACCTCTTATAGCGCCTTCCCATTGCTTTTCCCGAAACTCCTGGATCACAACCAACGTCGGTGTGTTTATGGCAATGCTTTAGATCGGAGTTGCCGTCCAGTAGTGCACAGCTGTCATGATCTGCGCTGTTTTTTCGCTTTCGCATTACTGAAACGTGAAGTAACAAAGGAAAACACACACACACAGGTGAGACTGGAGACTGTACACAGCAGTGCTGCGCCTAATCCTGTTAAATCAGATGGCAGAGCCGGTTAAAAATCTTGCCTTCCCGTTTAACCCGCTGGATCCGTTTGTTCCTCTGGGATGTGTGAGTATGTGCGTGTGATCCAGTGTCTCTCCTCCCAGAGATTCTGACATTCAGCACTTTTTCCCCTACATTGTTTTGCAGGAGTCATATATCTGCAGAGACCAGCTGATCAGCTCAACCTTTCCCCCTCTGTCCAACAGTTCAGCCAATCACACACAGCCGCTCTGCCCACTCTGTTTAGCAATGGGAAGTCCGAATCTTTTAGTGAATCGGTTCATTCATTTAACCGATTAAAAAAAGGATTCACAACCGAATCGTCACTCAAAAGTATTCTCAGACGTCCCCGCGAGAATTTGACGTTTTATTTTTTAATTAAAATGGCTGTTTATCACAATATTTCCAGGATTAGGTAATATTGATTGCATCAAATGTTGTTTATCGTTCCAATATCTTTGTTAACAACACTACTATGTGCATTGCTAACAACAGATTTGCCAATATTAAGAAATCATATTAATTATTATTAGCCTAATATCAATTATTACCACTTTCTTTAACAGCACTGTTGCCATATCACAGTTTTGCTTTAAAGTGATAGTTTAAATTCTCATCATTTACTCTTGTCAACTTTATGCCATCTCAGACCTGTATGACTTTCTTCTGATGGAAGAATATTTCAGCTCTGTAGGTCCATACAATGCAAGTAAATTGAAGACAGAGCTTTAAAGGTCCAAAAAGCATGTAAATGCAGCATAAAATAATCCATCAGACTGCAGTGGTTTATTCTACATCTTCAGAAGACATATGACAAGTGTGGGTTAGAAATAGATCAACTCGTTTTTTACTATACATCTCCACTTTCACATTCTTCTGCTTTTGTTTTTGGAAATTCCCATTCTTCATGCATATTGCCACCTACTGTGTAGGGAGGAGAATTTAAAGTAAAAAAGGACTTAAATATTGTTCTGTTTCTCACCCACACCTATCAAATCACTTCTGAAAATATGGATTTAACCAGTGGAGTTATGTGGATTACTTTAATGCTGCCTATGTATGTTTTTTTGAACCTTTTAAGTTCTGGCCCCAATTCACTTGCAATTTATGGACATAGAGAGCCAAGATATTCTTCAAACATTTTGCAATTGCATTAGCAGAAGAAAGTCTGACACATCTGGGATGACATGAAGGTGAGTAAATGATGAGAGAATTTTCCTTTTAAGGGAACTATCTCTTTAAACAAACAAACAAAAAAATCCATTACAGTTGGGCGATCTACCAAAGCTTTGCGAATCGGTTCGATCGAGCTATTTTAAAGAATCAGTTAAAAAAAAACTATTCGTTTGCAAATTGGACATACCCCTCTTCCAACGACAACCAATCACACACAACCACCCAGCCCTGCAACAGCCAATCACACATAGAAGCGCAGAATTCAGGGTTGCCAGATTTTCACATTTTAAATGGCTTAATGAATTTCTCACATCTACTAGATCTATAACTAGCTTATTTATATTTATTTCATCTATTAAAAAAATGTGCAAATTTTACTGAATGTGCTTTCTGATTCATTACGGTACACTCGTTTTATGTTGAGTAGAATATAAAGCTGATGATACTACAGTTATTGGCAAGATCTGGCAACACGTTCTACAGAGACTTCCGTACAGAAGAACATTGCTGATCCTGCCATACTGGGTGTCTTCAAAAATATGCCTGTCCTTTTAATCGCACACAATAAGTGGTCTGGACACGTATGTAACAAGCAGGCATTGGCTTTTTGACTAATTCAATGCAACACTGTAATTGAGCAGATTGGCTAAGAATCTAACAACAACATGGTGTTTACAATCTGACATCAATCGAGCAAGCCTCCCTTTTGCGTTCCTGTCAACATTAATAAATAAATACTACAGATTACAGACCGAATATGATATAGGAAACTGTTCAAGAAAAAGCAATTACATATGTCGCTGCAAAATGGTTTCCTAGATATCCGATATATCCACAGTAGGCTACACACGGATCACCAAGATATGCGATTATAAAAGCAATATGACGTTTGCATTAAACACTCCGGATAAGAATGTGCGACCATACGTAGCCTATATAAGTTGTAGTCATGGTTTAATGTAAATGTATGAAGTAAAATACCCAACCTGTTATTTTTTATTAGATTCCATTGCAGTTGTGTTGACAGGGCGCATGCAATAGTACAAGTTTGTCCAGTGGGTTTCCTCTCATGTCACTTGACCTTAACCAAATAATTACCTAATCAGCAGACTGACTGACTTTCTTTCTTGTAGCTAATGAAAACGCCTAAAATATGAAAATATAAATATATACAAAGATAAAAGTTTTCCAGTAACTGTCCAATAAGTGAAAGTAATTGAGGTCAAATGTCCCTCTGTTGCAGAGGCAAAAGTATATATATATTTTTTTCCCGAAACAGCAAAATCTGTACATTATTCTAAACTTTTTGCAACCAGTGTATATAACAATATATTACATCAGTGTATATAACAATATGATATATATATATATATATATATATATATATATATATATATATATATATATATATATATATATATATATATATATATCAGTATATATATATATATATATACTGTATACCATATTGGTTAAATAAATAACAATAATTTCATAATTTAAAAGTTTAAATAATTGGGGGGTGAAACTGAATGTTTTGTGTGCCTTTACCTGTTACAATAGCCTCACAAGATGTTATAGTATGTTTTGTGTTGTTTTGGTCAAGGTCACACTATGTTTATAAAGCACATTTCTAATACAACTAATGTATCCCAAAGTGCTGTACAAAGACAATTTCAACAATAGAAAGTAGAAATAAAATAATACAAAACCTAAGATAAACCATTATTTAATCCCCTTCTGAATGAGACTCAAAAGCCAGGGTATAAAAGTGAGTCTTCAGGGCTGATTTAAAAGCATTGAGAGTGGTAGCTGATCTAATATTCAATGGTAAAATATTTCACATCCTGGGACCAGCTATCGAGAAGGCACAATCACCTTTAGATTTTAGGCATAACCGAGGTATCTTAAGGAGTTTATCTGCAGATCTAAGATTCCTTGAAGGCTGAAGTAAAATCAGCAGATTTGATAAGTAAAAAGGGACGTGGCCAGTTGAAGATTTAAAACAAATAATAGAACCTTAAAATGGATCCTGTATTTGACTGGTAAACAGTGAAGAGAGGCCAGAATAGGGGTAATACTGTCTCTCTTTCTGGTGCCAGTCAGTAATCTTGCAGCAGCGTACTGTCCCAACTGCAAAAGGTATAAAGATGACTGGCTGAGGCCTAAATACACAGCATTGCAATAATCAAGTGATGATTCAAAAGCATGGAGGACTATCTCCATCTTTAAATGAGTGCATCAGTTTTAACTTTGCAATTAACCTTAATTGAAAAAATCAGCTTTTCACCAATGCACTGACTTTTTCTCAGAGTCAAAAACTACACCAAGATTTTTTGCGGGCAAACAGCTCCAGAGAAAGACTGCATTTATTTAGAAATTCGAGGCGTGGTGCTAAGAGAACCAAAAACAACGATTTCAGTTTTGCTCTCATTTAGATGGAGAATGTTCCTAGCCATCCAACATTTTACATCCTCAAGACACTTATTAATATTAGCACAGGAACCATCATCAGTATGCAGTGGAACGTACAGCTGTGTATTGTCTGCATAGCAATGATAAGAAATGTTATATTCCATAAAAGTAGAACCCAAAGGTAACACATACAGTACAATGAAAATAAAATAGGGCTTAAAATGGAAACTTGAGGCAAGCCACTGGAGAAAGGCGCAGGGGGAAGATGAGTGGTTACCAATTCTAACTACCAGGGACCTGTCTGAAAGATAGGCGGTAAACCAAGGCTGTGCCACTAATACCAACTTCCTGCTTTAAGCGGTCTAAAGGGTGCTATAAAAGTAGGTCAAAAGTTGTTGAAGTTGGTAGGATCAAGATTTGGCTTCTTAAGAAAAGGCAGAATCACTGCTTGCTTAAGGCTGGAAGGAACGACGGCAGTGCTAAACGAGCTATTCATAATGGTCAAAACAGACGGACCAATCAAGCCTAGCACATCTCTAAAAAAAACATGTGGCATAATATCCAAAGGTGAGGTAGTGTGTTTCATCTTTAAAATTATATCATTAAGCTTAGAGAGAAATATAGGGGTAAAACGAGTTAACTGGGCAGAATACGAAGTAGAAGGATCATAGCCATTACTAGGAATACAGGAATGTAGAGCTGTTAACTTGCTCATAAAAAATATTAAAAGATTATGAAGTAACCCTGGGATGAACTTTGTTCAAAGTATAAAACAGAACTTATGAGTTATGTGAGTTTTTAGAAATTAAATGTGAAAAATATTTAGATTTTGAAGCTTTTACAGAGAGCTGATAAGCGGACAGACTGAGTTTTGGGCAAAAGATGGCAGCATACCATCACTTCTGTTTGCAGTTTCACAGTCAAGCAGAGCCACTATTTTTCCCAACCTCTTTCACAAAATGATTCATACTAACTTACACTCTTCTACTAAGACTTCTACTGTCTTATCATATATTTACCTACGATTCTGCATGGTTCTGATTTAACCATCTACAGTACTTAACCATCTTTTGGTGTGTTTCAATATACTTTTTGAATTACCATTTAAAATGAGTCCAAACAAATACATTTCTTAAGATATTTTGTCCTCCGATATTTTGGTTTCCCAGTTTGGGGTTTCACTAACTCTGCAGTTAATGTAGATAAAGATTCAATGCTTTAATAAGGGGGCGGGAATCATACGCATTGATTTTTTTATTTAAAGGGTCATCAAACACCCTATCTCAGCCTACAGGAAAATGTCACAAACATTAGCTCTACTTCTATTTTTTCTGAAACCATTCTTCTCATTGATATTCTGTTTAACACCCACATTAAAAGCAGTTACTGTTGTTTATCTGAACATTACATATGTGACATGTGGGTGCATGAGCCATCTGTATTCCTTGACAGCCTCTCCTCCTCTAAATGTGTGATAGGGTTGCAGTGACGTGCAAAACATTCTCTGTATTGATGTGGCAGAATTTCTGTTGCTTTTGTGCAAACAGCAGCCAGATTCGGCTCTAAATTACACGTTAACGGTCTTCTGATCCTTTTCACATCTCTGCTCAAAGTGCAAGCCCTCTTTGAGTATGTCACACAAATGAGTGTCATTTCTAAAGGCTGCTTGAGTGCGTACGCGTGTGACGCACTCTCATTAATCTGTCCCATGCTGCTCTTTGCTTTATGAAGTCCTGATTGCCTGCTCATTGTTTTCTCATTCACTTGTTTGAATACCCAACCAATAATTAGAGCTGTAAAAATAAGGCATTAAATAAGCATGCTGACATTTTTGTGGTGACACTGACAAAGTACATTTGCATTCACACTGACTTTTTACTCATTTAAGCCATCAAAACTCACAATACCCATCAGAACAATCTGCAGGCTTCAGCTCAGAGTAAAACTGCATTATAGTGTTAGAATCTGAATTAAACCATAGCAAGTGAAGAGGGGTTGAGTGCCCTCAAATACATGCTCTCTCCCTGTCACTCTCTCCCTCTCTCTTCCTCTTTTCTTATTTCTTTAGTGTGGAGAAAGCTAATGATAACATAGATCCCTGATTCCAGTCATTTCAGTGGCTTTTCAGAGGGAATATCCAAATGACAGCCTCTCTATTTCACTTCTCCCATGATGAATAGCAGAATGGAAAGTTTGAAAACAAGCTTTTTGACCCATTCAACATTGCTACAGTGTTTTTATATTCTTGATAATCCTGAACGCTCTGTGCTCAAAAGCTATAAATCCATTTTGGAAAGTTACTTGGTGAAATCAAATGATACAAAAGCAAGAGAGAGAGAAAAAAAGAAAAGCTGAAGTGCTCTCATGGTGAGCCCCATGGTCCTTTGATTTGGCCCTCTCTTCATATGAAATTGCAAAAGCGTAAACATGGGTGTGGAGTTCAATGGTATGATCAGATCATCTAGATCAGGAGCTGAAAGTTGTTATACCTTTATGATTTTATGGGCAGAGAAGCTGTAACCATAACTCTATTAACAGACACAAAGACTTCTTCGAACTTAGTTTTGTCTTGTCAAAATAAATGGAACAGTCTAAATATTTGAACGTTGCATGCTGTTTATTCGCCGATCATTGAAAATAAGGTTGTCCAAGGTGAAAAATATGAGAAATATTTTAAAGATCTAGTTTAAAACATACCTTTTCAGTTTGTAGACATGTAATCTTTGTGTCCATGTTGGTTTCATACATTTTTGAAAAACATTTATAGCATTTTCTAACAAAAAAAATAATTATTTAATGGCTTTTAAAATGTACTGTGGCATAACAATCAAGTAAAAGGTATTAAAATACTTTCCTCGAATACATCAGAAAGTGTACCGCTTAATCATTCATTTGAAAACAGTTTTCAAGGTAAAATCATATATTTGAGTCAAAAAACATCTAGACGTTTTCTCAGGGTTACTCCATATGACCTGAAATAAGTGTACCTTGTCATAAATATTTCAAAAATTCTCATATTTTTTTAAAACTTCAGAAAATTGAGAATTTAAAGGGGTCCCCTGTTTTCTTTTTTTTTTTTTTGTCATATGACAAAAAAATGGCAAACTACATAACCAACTGACTTGGATTTTTCATGTATTAATAACATTTTAAAACCAAAAGTTTTCACTGATTTAAAAAACAAACAAAAAACAAATAGAAAATAATACAAAAATATTATTCTGAAAAAGTATTTTTTAAAAGAATTTCAACTTTTGATGATACTATTAATTACTTATTTTTTTGCTGTCTCCAGATGACTACACCACCTGACATTTTTTACTGAAGTTAAGACTCAAATCTAGTTACAGTGTAACTAGACTCAAATCAAAACATGTTAATGATGGGGGGAGGAATCATCTGTGTTCCACAGCTGCTTTCGTGTCCTTGAATAACGTATAACGTGTGAGTAAGAGCAGCCGGTGGACTTTCTAGTGCCCTCCTAGGGAGTTGATGCCCTACCCAGACTGCATAGTCTGCTTATAGGGAGCGGTGGTACTGATGGAAAGGAATTTGTTTTGTGTGACTTACATTTTTAAAACACAAGATCCGGACAAAAAACAAAACAAAACAAACACATATTTAGACGTATTTAGTAAAATTCCACAAGCAAACAGCATCAATTCTCATAATCTCCATACAGCCCATGTTGAATAAAAAACAAATCATTCACTTCTGTCATGACAAAGGGAGGTCTTCATTATGCTCAGAAACATAAATATAAAATGTAATAATGAGTAGTTTGACTGTTAATTTGTCTAGTTAAATAATTTCAGCCCTCATTTAAAATTTGTAAAGCTCTTGTATCAGTTATTTGTGGCTGTTTCATTTAAATAAACAAATAATAAGACAATAAAATTATTACAGGATTACCTGATAGAGGGGAGAGGAACATGTGCTTCAAAATGCTGAAAATGTGTCAAGTGCCCACTTTTGCAGATCATGATGCTGTTGGTGACAGAGTTTTGTGTGGGCAGTACCTCTAAAGGGGCATTTTTTTAAGCACTATCACCGTAGCAACCAGCCAAGTTCTGATGATCTCACCTCTTTGATAAGCCTCCTAAATAAGTCATCTCTCTCTCTCGGTCTCTCTCTCTCTCTCTCTCTCTCTCTCTCACACACACACACTCAGAAACCCCGTCCTATTTAAAGTTGAGTGGTCCTCCACTCCCTACTCAGTTAAAATAACACATACACCCCTGTTGATTGTATAAATTGAATCAGAAGTGCTTTGCATTTAGACTCATATTCAGATGGGCTGGGATCCTGAGTGAGAGTGCTTGAGGCAAACTGTAATTGTTGGGTTTTCATAATAAAATCCTTTTATTAATACTTACCTGCCGCACATGGGCGGGGACTGCTTAGAATGATGTTTTAGAGGTGAGTAAAGTACTCTCAGCACTGCCAAAAAGGATTCACAAATGGACAGTGAATGATATTAAACTACCTCATACACACCCTTCATCTCTCCCTTGTTCACTAGACTGACGAAATGGCAGTTCAGGGATAGTTCACCAAAAATTTAAATTCTGTCTTAATTTACTCACCCTCATTTTGTTACAACCCTGAATGATTTTCTTTCTTCAGTGGAACACAAAAGGATATGTTAGGCAGTAGTTTAGTCTTAGTCTTCACTCTTGTTTTCTATCAAATGAAAATGGATGGTGAAGGAGGCGGTTATTCTGCCTAACACTGCTTTTGTGTTCCACCGATGAAAGTCATGTGGGTTTGGAACAACATGCGGATGAGAAAATTATGACAAATGTTTCATTTTTGGTTAAACGATCCCTTGAATTCAGTCATCTACCGCCCAGTCTTGTAGATTTGTGCTAATAACATCAGAAAAATCTGACATTTCCTGTCTGAATATGATACACAGCCCCTGGTCCAAGCTCTGGTCATTTCAAGTCTGGACTACTGAAATGCTCTTATGGCTGGCCTCCCAGCTAACACAATTAAGCCACTGCAGATGCAGCAGCACGTATGGTCTTCAATCAGCCAAAAGGGCTCATCTCTCCACTCTTGATTTCACTTCACTGGCTACCTGTAGCTGCCCACATCAAATTCAAGGCTTTGACACAGGCTTTCAGGACAGTCAATGGAACCACACCCTCTTACTTCAAATCAAATCTCCAGGTCTATGCTCCAACTCGCTCTCTGCAAATAGGCTCAAAGTCTATTTCACGATCGTTCACTTTCTCTGTTCCTCTGTGGTGGAATGAGCTTCCTACCTTCACACGTTCTGCTGATACCATCTCAACATTCAAAAACCAGCAGAAAACACATCTGTTCCACCAGCACTTAACCAATCCACATTAAACGCATTTATTATTGAACTTGCACTTACTATACAACAAAAACTTTCCATTTATTCTGTGCTAGTGCCTATACTACTGCAGCCACCTTGAAAACCTGGCAGTACAATACTGCACATTTGATGAACTTTGTTTGACAAACTGCTTGCTATGTTCCTAATTTGTAAGTTGCTTTGGATAAAAGCATCTGCTAAATCACCAAATGTAAATTATCATGCTTGAAAACAGGCCCAATGGAAGTTAACGGGACAGTTCATAAACATTAAAATATACACTGTTTCAAAAGAATCTCTACAAGGTGTAAACATTATACATGTTAACATGATTTCTGTGTGTTAAAATCTTCTTCTTCTTCATTAGGTTTTATGGCGGGTTGCGAACCAACTTCGGCCTGGAGGTGCATAGGTGTTAATAGGTGCATACCGCCACCTTCTGTGATGGATGTGTCCCTATTCCCTATACCCTATGTTTTAATCCACTACTCCTAATAAATCTCATTATTAGATGAATTTGTTTGTGTGTTAAAATCGCTTACCTAATCTGTTTAAATGATCTATTAGTGCACAACAGTGCCCGCCCACTTTTTCATCCATGTCGATTCCGGAAGTATATTTCCCATACATTTTTCGCCTTGATTTTTCAAAAAATCCTTCATAAAAGAGCGGTAAACCATGAACCAAACAAACCAGCTCCCAAAATGAATCACATCATTTCAAAAATGTATTTGAAGCAAAAAAGGTATTTGAAAATCGGATTAAAGGAAAAGTTACTCTGTACTTGGCTTTCACGAGGGAACGAACTACAATCCCATGAATCATTGCAAAGACCTATTCGGATAAAAACCGATGGAAATATATAAAACTAATGATTTTAGGTTGTTTGTTATAAGTATATAAACAATGTATTTTACGTTTATTACAAATTATTGGATAATGTATTCAGCATTTTTATCACGCTGAAATCATGTTAACAAGTAGCTATAATATTTACGTGTTATTGCTTAACTCTAAATATTTAGCATTTTAATGTTAAAAGGACTGGTCCTGTGCTCTTTAATTGTAAGTGCCTTACTGTAACTGCAATGCTTTCGATTAAACTGACTTTGTATTTAATCGTGAACGTTGCTTTAGACATTTTAAAATTAATTTTTAATATATATATTATTATTAATAATATTTTAAAAAAAATTTGGTAGCCAAAGGCACCGTGTGCTGGCCTAGAATTTGCGCTTTGTGCTTTATGAGCACAAAGTACTGACAGTTACACGTCCACTCAAATAAAAGCCACTAGGGGGCAGTGTTTACTATCTAAAAAAAAATCTTTCTTCAGCGGTAAAATGCCTCATTGGCCAACTCACATCATCATATCTTACTTGGCTCATGTGGATTGTCAAGAATTGCCCCTATGCAGAAAATGACTTGGTAAATACCTAAAAGCAGTAGTGTAGACTCTAGGGCATACACCGTGTGACTTCTTAGGATTTTGCGTATGTCTAACCTACCACAGACGCTGCAGATACAGTTCTACTAAGCAGTCATTGAGTCTGTCCTCTGCACTTCAGTAACAGTCTGGTTTGGTGCAGGTGCGAAATCGGATATTAGAAGACTACAGAGGACAGTTCGAACTGCTGAGAGGATTATTTGTTGCCCGCTGCCCTCCCTTCAAGAACTACACTTCCAGAGTGAGGACAATCCTGGAAAAATCACTCTGGAGCTCACTTGAACTGTTGCCTTCTGGCTGGTACTACAGAGCACAGTGAGCACTAGAACCATAGATATATTTATATGTTCTAGAACCGTCAGGCACAGGAACAGGTTTTCCCCTCAGGTTATCCATCTCATGAACAGGTTAAAGTGCCCCATTTAGCAATAATTATGTGCAATACACAGCTTAGTCTATTTATCCAACATACCATACATCTTCTGCCATACATTCCCTTGCACCTGTATAGAAAATTGTATATAGTGTACACTCACTCACTCTCTCTCTCTCTCTCACACACACACACAGTCTTATTGTGTATTTCTGTATATACTTACATTTTCTATTTACTTTTTCTTGTTATAATTTTTTTTTATTATTCTCTCTGTCTTGTTGCTATATTGTGTGTTCACTGGAAGCTCAGAGAAGCTGTCAATCATGACAAAACGTTTTTTTTATATATTTCAAAGAAGTAAAATAATTTCACTATTCACATAATACAACATTACAGTAGGCATATGGTATACAAGATATCATGTTAATGGGAACACTCATTATGCTTAACATTATGCTTTTTGTTTGTTCAGTAGACAAATGTGCATTTCTCCCTAAATGTGTCAGTTTGATTCTGTCTTTTGGATTCCAGCTTGTGCTTCTCATCTTAATCACAAATAATGTCATATCCCATCAGACTATATGTTTTAAGGCCCTGAGATCTTCAAAAGTTTGCATTGTTTTAGTAGCTGCATACTTTCAAATTTCAAACACCCCAGCAGTTATATGTTCTTACCTGAACAAGAAAACAGTGGCATTTATCTTTTGAACGGAATCACTCATTCCTCACAGGATTTAAGTGGCTACTTGTGAATAAAAAATAAAAAAATTGAATGGAACAGGTTACAGATCAATGTGTTATACATTATAGCTCATTGCTGAAGGACCTAAAATGTACTCCATGGAGAAAAAAAAAAATGTAGTACCCTTTACCTTCAAAACAAAGGCATATAATCTTGACGGATCCATAGAAAGTAAAAAAAAACCAGCTTAAAATCTGGTGCCATTATAAACTCTAAGTTGGTGTGTCAATGAACTAAACGAAAGACTGAGAATATTGCTTTTATTTGTGTAGAGAATGGTAGAATTTACAGATGGCAAATGAGGCTTTGCAATGAAAGGACTATTTGCATAATGGAATGTTGAATGTACACTAAGTCTGAAAAGAATTCAGTAACAAGTCTATTGAGTCAAGGTCCCTAACAAAAACTACCTTAACACATCAGAAGGATGAAAAAAAACAACATAAAACTATCTGTTTGGAAGAGTAATAGTCCTAAGTCCTTTTTTCTATTTAAAAATAAGGGGGACAGCATGCAAAGGAGCATGGGTGATAAATTAGTGTTATATCTGAGGCATTATATTTCTCAGGTTTATGTCTATACTTAAGACCAGAAATAAGTTATCTGGAGAAGAATGGGAAATTAGATTATACAGTATACTCCAGCACAGCAGTAAAACCTTACTGAGGAAATAGTCCCTCTAGAATGTATAAGAGGAGAGCACAAGGTAACTTGAATATAATTTCACACCAAAGGAGGACAACACAACCATTCTCTGAAATACACATACTTTTTATTGGGTGACAGTTTGGCTGTTAGTACTTGGCATTGATTGAAATACAATTGCAAATCTTTTCTTTCTTTTTTTGGATGTGCAGATGGAAAGAGTGACACTGCATTGATCAAAAACAACCCAGTAGGTGAATAGTTTGTGATTACACAGTGACTGAGTCCACGTCAGCTCTAGCCATCTTGGATCTAAGTGAATGACTAGGTGACATTCAAGCATTTTAAGCAAAGTATCTAGTAAACAGTGAAATTCATATCATGATTTATTCATGCCCTATGACCCGGCCCCTTTGCATGAAATAATGCTGAAAAGCCATTCAAAATCAAATTCACAGTGAATTATTATCTAATGTGAATGTCCCTCTATAGGGGTAATTTAAAAAAGGGTTAACCAAATAAAACTAAACCGCAACACAAAATAACAAAATGATAGTGTTCTTTAGGTGATTTTATAAGCGTATCATAGCAATAACTACAATATTTTTTTTATAAAAAGGCTATACATTGGGTTATCGATAAAAAACAAAATTAAATCTGCCCATGAACAAGTATGGTAAAGTGTAGAACAAGAGCAATATTTTAAACAAGCAAAACAACAGAGTGTGGTCTTATTTCAACACATTCACACTTTTAAATCACTCTCAGCAAAAAAGGTGTGCTTACTCCACACATCTACACAGGATTGTAGAGGTGTGTCTACAGTGTATGTGTGGGTATGTATTTCAGCTGCCCTATATGTGCATGAACACATTTCACACCTTATGATCTCCTGCTACTGCCTTGAACAGCCAATGAGAGTGAGCTATGGTAACTTGGGTTGTATTATCCATATATATGTCTAATTTAAAACAGAATATTCAAATTAAGACATCCAGAATATATTTTATATTCTTTTGGTCACACATTCGAATCGTGCAGAGCATACGCAAATATTCGCAATAAACAATCACATGAGCAGCAGCAAGTCTAGATGCAGTAAGATTTTACATTTAGAGAAGCTTCAGTATTTTAGTTGTGTAGCTTGTTTTTTTTTTTTTTGTTTTTTGTTTTTTTTCATTAACATTATATAGTTTGATGGCATTTTAAACTTGATCTTGATCATACCTTGCCGGATAAATGGATTGAAAGATTTATAAGAGGAAAAGTAATGTCACCCTTCCAAGTGTTCTACTGATCCAACGTTATGTCTGTGTTATTATGCAAAGTTTAATTGAGCTGAATGAGAATAATTATTTTGCTGTTGACATCAGGTGCTTCATGTCTTGCACTGGAACGCAATGCAAATATAAGGATAGATATTTGCATAAAGCAGTTTTTTCAAAAGCTAAATCTGAATACTTTTTTCATTATAATAATAACACTGAGTTACAGTGATTCTCATGCTGACTTTTTAAAGACAGTGTTAAAGAAAAACAAAAATATAAAATGCAAGATGTTTTCATAAAATGATGTTCAGGTACCATCAATGATCTAAAAATGTTAATATATATTCCACTGCAACATTATACATTTGCAGCTAAAGCTTTCACACACAGACTTAACACTGGCAGAATACAATGGTGGAGTAAACTGGAGTTAAGGGTGGGACATCACATTGCAAAACTTTTATTACTTTCATTTCATTATTTCATCACGCGGTATCATTTTGAATGCAGCTAAGGGGTTGCTGTGTATTGGTGCACTCTATTCTTCCAAAGCAAATACTGGCCTGCACACAAAATTATCAGTCACCTCATCTCCCCACACCAAAATATTACACTTCTTTAATATTTAGTTCAAATGATATCCACCAGTAAAGTTAAGGTCAAAGGTTTTCAAGTCTTATGATCTTTGCTGTATTTTCTAAAAACAGAGGCGACTCAAACAATCAATCATCTTTTGGCTATGTGCATTTGAGATTGGATTTAGGAAATATGAATTAGAATTTCGTAATTGGGAATGGGATTATTTTTGGGTCTTCATCTGGGTTCAGGTTGGGATTAAATTCATGATTTTCAGTCTGAGTAAGGCATTGGGGTTATTTTCGGGTCTTCATTGGGGTTCAGATTGGGATTAAAGTAAGGGTTAGGTTTCAATCTGGTTATGGCATTGGGATTGTTTTAGGGCTTCATTGGGGTTCAGTTTGGGTTTAAAGTAAACATTAGCATTCAATCGGAGTATGGCATTGGGGTTGGGATTATTTTAGGGTCTTCATTGGAGTTCATGTTGAGATTAAAGTAAAGAATAGGTTTAAATCTGGGTATGGCATTGGGATTAGGATTATTTTAGGATCTTCATTGGAATTCATGTTGAGATTAAAGTAAATACTATGTTTCAATCTTGGTATGGCATTGGAATTATTTTAGGGGCATCGAAGGGGTTCAGGATGGGATTCAATTAAGGGTTGTGTTTCAATCTGATTATGCTATTGGCATTGTTTTAGGGTCTTCATTGGGGCTCAAGTTGGTTTTAAAGTAAAGATAAGCATTCATTCTGGGTATGGCATTGGAATTTTGATTATTTTAGGGTCTTCATAGGGGTATAAGGTTAGGTTTCAATCTGGGTATGGTGCTGGGATTGGGATTATTTTAGGGTCTTCATAGAGGTTCAGGTTGAGATTAAAGTAAAGATTAGGTTTCAATCAGGGTATGACATTGGGAGTGGGATAATTTTAGGGTCTTCATTTGGGTATAAAGTTGGGGTTAAAGTAAAGATTAGCATTCAATCTGTTATGGCACTGGGTCTGAGATTATTTCAGTGTCTTCATTGCAGTTCATGTTGAGATTAAAGTAAAGATTATGTTTCAATCTGGGTATGGGATTGGGATTATTTTATGGTCTTCGACGGGCTTCAGGTTGGGATTAAAGCAAATACTAGGTTTCAATCTTAGTATGGCACTGGAATTATTTTAGGGTCTTTGTAGGGGTTTATGTTGGGATTGAAGTAAGGGTTATGTTTAAATCTTGTATGGTATTGGGATTGTTTTAGGTTCTTCATTGGGGTTCAGTTGGGGATTAATGGATTATGTTTCGGCCTACCTATGGCATTAAAATTGGAAAAGGAATTATTTAAGGGTCTTCATTAGCATTTAGGTCGAGATTAAGGTAGGTTTCATTTTGGGTGTGGCATGGGATTATAATTTGAATTAGGGTGATATCTGCATTTACAATTCATAGGAAGGCTGGTGAGAGTGAAAAAAGTGTCTTCTTGAAGCCTGCATACATACACAGCTCATAAACCCGCTAATGCTAAAATAATGCAAAAAATCTGTACAATAACTTTAAATACTGTATATACAGAAATAAACATATTTTAATTTGTCACTTATTCTTCATGAAACTAAATAAAAATACAAATAAAACAGGAAAAAATGATCATTGGCTTCTTTTTCTTAGAAGCAGGATTAAAGGCAACTAGAATATTGTGATGGCTATCGTTTAAAATCATGTTGCAGGTGCAGCTGGCGCCTTCTCTTTCATTGCCACTTTGAATGATTTAACTTCACATTTTAGGATTTAAGCATTCTCATTTAACTTAGAGCAACATACTGGAAGATAATATGAAAAGATGTGTCGAAATTTATGAAGAAAGAAAGGCCGCCCTCAATCTCCCTTTAAAAACACGTTTCTACCAGCAAGCCAAATGGAGTCACTGTACGTGTCCAGATCTCATGATTTCATAACATGCCTTGACACAAAAAAAAAAAAAAAAGCAGGAAGAGAAAAATGATGTAACACACAAAAAAATTAAAAATCAGCAAATATTAGAATAAAAACATAAAACCAAGTTGAAAAGAGTTGAAAGTTGAGATTTTTGCTGTGTAGTTCTGTAGCACTAGCTGACAAACTGAAGGTTATTTTGTCACAGGCATCAGCATCTTTGTCATGGGTAGCTCAGGTTTGATCAGTGGTTCTGAGAGGTACCAGTCTCTCTCTTCAGAGCTCTTTTTCAAAGATTCTGATTGAGATGAGGAACATATGAACCAGATTTTCTGCATCTGTCTGACTGAGACTTGAGGTTTCATCCCATGCCATGACTTTAATATGGAATTCATAAATTGGTGTAGCCAAAGCCATCTGAAAACATGATTTCACATCTTCATTATGATCTAAATGATTGAACAGGTTTTGGACTGAGCCTTGGAGGTAACAGATCAAAGTTTAATAGCAAAGCAGGGAGTTTCATGAGAGAGAAATATTCTATTTTCTGCCATGATGTGTTTATAAGACTGATGTAGCTGACTTAACCTGAACTTAGCACTATGCTGACCTGCTAAGTTCCTACGTGGTGCTATCCCAAACTAGAACTTCTAGCAATACACAGCTGTATTTTTAGCTCTATCCATGCAGATTTTGCATCTCTGTGCATAAAATAGCCACTAAGGTACTGCAAATAGACTATTAATAGATGCATACAGAGAATAATTGGCTGAGCCTAGATGAAGTGAACGTATAAAACCTAACTGATATGTAAAAAAAGACATAATTTATATATAACTCAACTTAGGCTTAGCCCTGTATGCCAGATATGACAAATTCTTTCTTGAGTCCAGTTGTGAAATCTATAAAAAGAAACAACCAAATAAAATATAAAGAATGGCACAAATACTTCAAGCAACGGTCACATGGAGGGTCGGTGATTATTGTGCATTAGTTGAGAATCCAAACCTTAATTTCTCTTTCTCTCTTTTTCTTTCTTTTTCTCTGTCCTTCTACACAGCAAAGATCATTTGCTTTATCGCTATTTTGTCTTGTTTTCCAGTAAAAATATATACAGTATGTATTACCACTTAAAACAAGATAAATTACTTAAAGCAAAAAATGGATAACATAATAGGACGCAAGTTTGTCTTTCTTACCCATTGGCAAATAGATTTTTTTCCTTGTTTTAAGCTAAATTCTCACACCTTTTGAACAATGAATTTCCAGGAGTTTTTCAATCGTTAATGATTACTGGATAAGGGTTTTTAAAAATTATTTGATAGACATTGCACACACAAAAGTAAAGTTATCTTGTTTAAAGGATGTTTAGATATATTTTAACTGGGAAGCAAGACACAAATACTTATTAAGAAAATAATTTTTGCTGTGTATCATTTACTAATTCCCCCTCTTCTCCTATTGACTAAGGAAATCGATGCTAGATTTGACACTGCGAGAGGTTGCCACGTCGACAGCCATAGCTCTTATCTCAGTGTCTCCAAACAGCATGAGTGTCTGGATCTCTCTTCGTGCTGCTGGACTCTCAGTACCACTCACATCCAGCTTCAGTGAACCACACTTTCTTACACCTGGGTCCGTGATGAAGCTGACTGACTCTTTTTCCGAGCAATATACATGAATCACAATCACCTGCTGTGAAGGCTTTGCGGGCGTGTAGCTGCGTTTTACCGTTTCACCCAGTGCAACTGACTGATCAGCAGAGATGAATGTATCGAAGACGTCGGTGCACCAGCGTGTTCCATCCTTCACAAGCATCTTCTCTGGTGGGTGTTTCCCTTCTATGAAACGATTCAGGACGCCCACGCCATAAGTGAGAGGAGAGCGGCGCACCTTTATGACGCTGGGATCCAGGCCGAACAACACCGCCCCCTTCAGGATGGTCAAACCCACATCATGTGGGATAATAATTCGGCTACGGCCCTGAAGCATCTCCTGAACTGCCTGCTGGAGTAGTGGAGACTCAGCGAATCCACCCACCAGGAAAAGAAACTTGATGTCTGTCACTTCCGGTCTTTCAAATAACTCCACTGGAGAGCAAATAGAAGAATGAGAGCAGACAGCAAAAGAAAAAGGGAAAGACAAATGTCATTACTTCATCACACGCTTTATCACAAAACAATCTAAGTCATGTCAATTTTACTAAAGAATTGTATGCATTCCTCCAGTTTTTCGTTAAAGGTGCACTGCGTAATTGTTTCCTCATTAAAAATAAAAGTTTTACCGTTTAGAGAAATGAATACCAGTAGTACTTTTGTACAGAAAATTTGTTTTAAAACATCTGTACTCACATAAGATCACATGAGCTTAACAAAAGCTGTTTTATTTGACATGGAGCTAAGCTGCCTCATGGGTGCCACCATGTTGAGATCACTTGACCACCTGAATAGCATGTTTTTTTTTTGTCTGTAGTTACCCTTTTATTGAACAAGAAATAAATTAATCATTGTTGACTGAAAATAGTTAATATCTAAGGCATTGGTAATCAAAAACACTTACTTTTGTGTGATGCTACATCAAAACCACTTATTGGCAGTAAAAGTCAAAGATGACAACCATATTGACTAGTGCAACATCAACAAAAATTACTGAGTGCACCTTTAAACTGACAAAGAATAAAATTAATTTGATCTCTGCTTGTAGTTTTTGTTTGAACAGATTACAGACAGCAAAGCAGCCAACATGAGAGCCGAGGGACCCAGTTATGACCCAGTTCTGTGTGCACGTGCTGGAGTATTTTGGGCAAATGGTCTTGCCCTAAAAGTGTCTCCCTGTGGCTCATTATTTTATACACAGCTTTACAAATTCTACTAAGCAGAAGAAGTTTGAAATGTTTGAAATTGTGATTGGTGTATTGCAATTAATCGTAAACAGGATTATTGTATGCTGTTTATGAAGCCTTTGCTCATAATTAATAATAATGCATACAGTAATTCTTTATAAAACAATGTACAGATCAACCAGAGCTCTACAAATATAGCTCTACAAGTAAAACAAGATTAAACTACAGGAATTTCTACAGAAAAGAAAGAATTTGTAAATAAAAACAATTGTTATTAATAAAAAAAAGGCACATCTAACAATAACTGCAGTGTAAGCCATATTGTTTTAGTGAGTGTGTACTCACTCAGATGCTGTATAATGTGGTCTATAGTTGGTTTGAACAGTGCATTCATTGCATCTGGATTCATCCTAAGCATGCCCTGCGATGACCACTTCACAAAGTCCACACTGCAGAGTACAGGGGAGACAAAAAGAAAATTTGAGTTTTAGATTGAGATGAGAAAATTTAAAATATAAATCACAGTTTGTTTGACCAAAAAGGTTTTTAATCACATATGGTTTACATTGGAGTTTACATTGTATTATAAGGTTATCAGTGTGTAAGAGGTAATGTTTGTGCTTCTAGTTAAAGCATGCACTTATCCCCATATCACTGCACAGAGCAGTGTAATGTAGGAGTTCTCATAAAGATGGCTGAGTCATCTGATTGTCGGGAAAACTGTCCCATGTGAGACATAAGAGACCAAAATCTATAACATACAAGTTAGGGCCATCTTACACAGACTTGCAAATGATTATCTTACATTATTGTGTTGGGAAAGAATATACTAGTGAACCCATGAAAAACAAAATGGTAAGATTTGTATATTTTCTAAAGAAAATGCGAGTAGTACTTGCCCGAGCAAAACTCACCACCATGATGCAAGGATGTTCTTGGTGGCTGGCAGGGCATTGCTACCTGGTTGCTAGTGTGTTTTGGGTGGTTACAAAGTGGTTACTAACTGGCCTAGGTCAAAGTAGCCCACCACCAAGTCTTAATGGCATTCTGTTTACAAGATATGTCTTGAGTTCCTACTTCAATGAACGTCTATGGGATTTTTCACCTGTTTTATAATCTGCCAGATGAAAATTGGGACAAGTTACACACCAAGGTTTTATTCTTAGTGTTAGGGATTTAATAAAATCCAAAACCCTAAAAGCCCAGGTATAATTTGTTTTTGTGCATTCCGGATCGGCTCGCTCCTGTTTGACAGCATTGCCAAATACAAACGCGTTTGACACATGCCCACTACAACTTCTTTGTGATACTCTTTTAGTACAGTCAATAGCAGGCACATGCATCAGTGATGTGCACAGCCGGGGGGCTGGCAAGAAAAAATGCACGGGTCAAGAAAATCTATGCGGAGCATGGCTGTGCTAATGACGCAATTTGCTTCACACATACTGTGTGTGGAGCGATCCACAATGCGGACACCTGAAGTATACTTTGGCCTTAAGCATGAGCAATATAAATAGTGCATTAGCAAGAACTGGTAATAATACTATAACAGGTTTAAATGTTCTAAATAATACTATTGGTAATAACATATAATAAGTTCCTATAATAATTGGACATTTGTGTCTGATCTGACTCTTTTGCTTGAATATAAGTGTCTTTAGCACATAGTCAGCAATCACATACACACAAACATGGTATTCATTCAGCTGACATGGGCATCTTTATACAGGGCTGATTGAATGCCTGTGTGGATGTATTGACAGCAGTCATGAATAGACAGATTAACTGCCCAGGGGCTGTAGGTCACACACCTGACCTCAAAAAAGACAGACAACAATTCCTGCAGTGGCAGAGTCAGCAGGAAATAGAATCGCCAGTTTATGACAATGCAGACAGTGCCATAAAAACACCTTTATCTATGATAAAGGATAACATCTTTGTAAATGGAAATGTACACACTGCAACTAAATATGGTTGTCTTGTCACTCTTCTTCTGAGTGCTTAAGGGAAAGTTCAGCCAAAACTGAAAATTCTGTCATCATTTACTCCCACCTCATTTTGTTCAAAATCCTTCTTTCTAACGCGGTACACAAAAGAAGTTAGGGAGAATGACAGTCACCTATGACTTTCATTGTATGGTAAAAAGATGCAAAGAGAGTTAATGGTGACTGAGGCTGTCAGTTTGGTTTTTCACAGAGGAAAGAACCTCATACGGGTTTGGAATAACACGAGTGTGAGTAAATTATGACAGAATTACATTTTTGGGTGAACTTTTCCTTAAATCCCGTTCAGTAAAAAAAGTGTTCAGTTATTTATGGGAGAAACAACCAAATTCTACAACCAATTTCACTCCTGAAAAATTCAAGCAGTGACATGTATTTGCAGTAAATCCATTGTGTTCATCACTCACTTGCTCTTCTTTAGTGCATGCTCCACGCTGTGTCCTCTGAATTTCTTGTAGTAGTCGATGAAAGAGAAGGGCAGATTAATATTTAGTGGATTGCTTCGGTCAGGTGCCGCCGCCCTCTTACGAGACTCAAACGCAATCATCAGATCCACCCATGCAGCAGGACGCTTGATCTTAAACTGGTCAATGAAATCCTGCCCGAATATCTTACACAAGAGCTTCTCAAACTCATAATCTATTCCGATAGAACCATACGGGCCTCCTGTGGAGAAGATGAAAGGATTAAAGGAATCATTCAACTAAAAATTACATTTCTGTCATTATTTACTCACCTTCATATCGTGCTGTTAAATTTACCATGAAACACAACATTTTCTGAAGAACTGTTATGCAGACCTTGCCATACAATGGCAGTTTATAGAGTCACCATAATAGTGTTTGTATGGCATTTTTTGTCAAGCTCCTTTATGAACTGTTATTAATGGCCAAATCTGTGTAACGATTCTTCAAAAACATCTACTTTTATGTTCCATGGAAAAAATATCAGCTAATAGGTTTGGAATGACATAATGATGAGAAAATAATGACAGATTATTTATTTATTTTTTGCTTTTGGCTGTATTCCTAGGTTTTAATACATACTATATATATATATATATATATATATATATATATAGTACTGTACAAAATGTTATGCACTTGTGAATTTGAATAGAGAGGATGTCTTCAAAATTTTCATTTATCAATTAATGGCATACAAAATCCTGTAAACATAAAAAAGCTAAATCAATATTTGTTGTGACCACCTTTGCCTTCAAAACAGCAAAAATTCTTCTACGTACACCTGAACACAGTTTCAATTGCTTCTGTCTCTTCATGTAATCCCAGACTAACTCAATGTTCAGTAGCAGGCTCTATGGGGGCCATACCATCTGTTGCAGGGCTCCCTGTTCTTCTATTCTACTCTATTTGCAAAAGGAATGTTTGGGAGTCTAAAATGTATATTTCCTGCTGACACACTAAAGCTGAAGATACTGTATAAATAACCATCTTAAGACAAAAGTTTTTCTAAAAAATCTTATGTGACTAAGATTTTTGCAAAGTACTGAATAGTCTCTCTCTCTCTCTCTCTCTTATATATATACATACCTACCTTTTCTTTTTCAGAATAAATGCTTTCCTGTTACAGTGATTAAATAAAGTCTGACATCTTAAATGATGGTTGCCTCTCCTTGATTCAGTGGTTCTTCTTACCTGAGGCTTTATACAGTTCCTTCAGATACCCCTCAGGCATTTGGATCTGATGCACCGTAAGATCCACTGTCCCGCCTCCACAATCCACAACCACATAACGGTCGCCTAGACACCAGCAGAAACATCAAATGAAGGTCATCGGAGGTCACCAGCGGAAATGAATTTGTCAGGATCATCTCATCCAGTGAGCAATCTGATATTTTACTCTGTTTGACGCAATCAGGAAACTCTCTGTAGATGTTGGATGCGAGAGATTCTGACACGAAGTGCTTTTTCAAGGTGTCTGGGGAATGGTGACCTACTTTCAGGGTTAATCGACAGTCTGCAGATCACCAAAGGAGAGCCCTTTGGCATTTAAGAAGCTCTGTATATTGTACACACTGTATAATTCAAGTTTACATTTTCAAGTTTAAATTTTAATTAGAATTTTAACTTGAATTGTAATTATTCTAAATGATAATGAATTTATAAGAGCAGAAAAGTGTAAAAAATTAATCTGTGTGGGGTTATTACAGCAGTGATGAACTGGCAAAGTGTGCTGAGGTACTGATGTGTGAGAAGCTGCTAATTCAGTCAGAAAATATGGGCTGGAGATTGTTTATTGGACCTGAAACACCAAAAGAAGGATTTCAAGCTAAGCATGTTTCTTTTTCTATAAGCTAGGGTGGATCTTACAAGACTTTAAGGTTTCTTATCGTATGACAGCAGCATTAGAAACAGCAGGAGCAAAATACTACAAGAAAAATGTTTGTGAGAAGATCCAGACTCTACCTTCAGTGAGTTCAGACCAGAGCTCTCCTATGACATTCTCCACCAGAAAGGTGCGGCTCTGTCGGTTACGGCGAACATGCTCCTTGGCTGGTTATTGACAGAGAGAGACAGGAAGTGTGTGTGAGAGGGAGGGCAGCGTGAAGCTGTACATGTGTATATTTGTGGCAGTTTCAAAGGCAAGGCGACAGAATGAGAAAAGGACAAGGGTTGCATATTGTTTTTTTAAGCAAGAGGATGTTGTTTGATAAAAGTTCTAATGGAATGCAAGACTCCTTTAATTTCAGCCAAATTCATAAAAACAATTAAGAATTAGCTGGAATTTGTTGTGTTTTTTAATGTTTATGATTTAGTGGATTTTAAACAACTTCCAAAACTTTGGGACACGATATAAGTGTATAATACTATTAACCCAAAATGGCCTAGCAATACCTTGTTTGCAAATAAGTTAAGTTTTAAAGGTAAACATCAACATTACCAAACACAATTGCAGAAATTATTATATTCTTCCATTGGATGATTAAACTCAACTTTGGGATTCCTGAAATAACAAAAAAAATAACAAAACATTTGGGGAATCCACCTAAAATTGCTTACTTATAGTAGCCTCTGCATCACTAAAAGCCTTCAACTAAAAACCTGCTATTTAGCACTAGTCCATAATTATTCCATTTAAAGATTTCCTCCCTTTTTCACTTTCGTGAACTTCCAGTCTGAAACCGGAATGCATAAATAAGTTTCTGTTCATTCACTGTAGAGGGGGAGGTAAGCCAGGCCAGATAAAGGGCAGTTAGTTTGATGACATCAGTGGATAATGGTCATCCTGGCAGTTGTAAACATTCCCAAACAGGAAGTGTAAGCTGTAGGGAGAGTGACCACATGGAGGCTGATGTCAGATTGACATTTCCTCTTACCCACAGAAAACAATGAAATGCACCACCAGGCCTTGTTTTCAGTACACGGCAGGTTCTGATGGAGTGTGGGAGAGCTGAGGCTCAAACCGCTTCAAACCGCTCAATTTAACAGTGTTTTCAACACAAAAGAGATCCCCATCTCAACATTCCTGCAACACCCTGATAACAAAATCACAACTCACTAGTTAGGAAACACAGCCTATTTTAGATTAAATCATCACCAAGGCTGTGAAAACTATGTCAGATGTGTAAACAAAATGACTGCACGAGAGAATGTAATTATATTTTCAAAAAATACTGTAAGAGGCAGGGCCACATCAACCATTGACATTGAGGAGAACACACCCCCTTCCCCGAGTATTCAGACTACAGATTGACCAATATGTGATTTTCAAAG
This sequence comes from Xyrauchen texanus, assembly GCF_025860055.1. Lineage (NCBI taxonomy): Eukaryota > Metazoa > Chordata > Actinopteri > Cypriniformes > Catostomidae > Xyrauchen > Xyrauchen texanus. The sequence continues at coordinate 31,791,130 of NC_068291.1, read as the reverse complement.
GCAGTTGGATTACATGCTGTGAAATCAGAATGACAACAGATTAGTAGAAAAACATCATCAAAAATGAAAAAAAAATAATAAATCCAGATGTTAAAGAATAAATTCTGAGAGGCAGCCCTTAAGGGACACGTTATCCCCTGCCTGTTCCTGACTGGGCTTTAGGGAGAGAGTGGGTCTACTTATATCAGACAGGCAGCCCCTCTATGCTGTTCACAATTACTTATTGTTTCAGGCTCTTACTGCCAAATAAATTAACCAGTGACTTTTTCAGCCTGCTTTTTTCACGAATTTTCACACTGCTCGTTTTCATACAACAAAAACAGGGTGCATGTACCTAAAATTTTACAAAGTTTAGACCCAAATTTAGCACACAGTCATATAGATGGAAGTGCTGAAATGTACTGAAATTTAGACCAAACTTTTGCACACAGTCATGTAGAGGTAAGTGGCCAAAATTATTACCAACATTTTGCACACAGTCATATTGTGGAAAGTGGCCAAAATTACGGTGCAAATTTAGCACACAGTCCCATATCACTAAGTGACCCAAATTTACCCAAATTTAGCGCACAGTCACATAGAGGAAAGTGGCCAAAAATTTCTGCACAGTTATATAGAAGGAAGAGGCCAAAATTGAGCACACAGACATATAGAGCGAAGTTGCCAAAATTGACTAAAATTAAGCGCAAAGAAATGTAAATGGAAGTGGCCAAAATTTAGCACAAAGCCATATAAAGGGAAGTTGCCAAAATTTTGTGCACAGACATATAGATATAGGCAAGTGGCCAAAATTGTTACCAAATTTTAAAGTAATATTAATGGAAGCAAGTGGGCAAAATGTTTTCATATAGAAGGAAATGGCCAAAATTTGCGCAGTCATATAGAGGGAAATGGGCAAAATTTTGCATAGTCATATAGAGGGAAATGGGCAAAATTGTGCGCAGTCATACACACTCACCTAAAGGATTATTAGGAACACCATACTAATACTGTGTTTGACCCCCTTTCGCCTTCATAACTGCCTTAATTCTACGTGGCATTGATTCAACAAGGTGCTGAAAGCATTCTTTAGAAATGTTGGCCCATATTGATAGGATAGCATCTTGCAGTTGATGGAGATTTGTGGGATGCACATCCAGGGCACGAAGCTCCCGTTCCACCACATCCCAAAGATGCTCTATTGGGTTGAGATCTGGTGACTGTGGGGGCCATTTTAGTACAGTGAACTCATTGTCACGTTCAAGAAACCAATTTGAAATGATTCGAGCTTTGTGACATGGTGCATTATCCTGCTGGAAGTAGCCATCAGAGGATGGGTACATGGTGGCCATAAAGGGATGGACATGGTCAGAAACGTGATGGACATGGTCAGAAAAGGCCGTGGCATTTAAACTATGCCCAATTGGCACTAAGGGGCCTAAAGTGTGCCAAGAAAACATCCCCCACACCATTACACCACCACCACCAGCCTGCACAGTGGTAACAAGGCATGATGGATCCATGTTCTCATTCTGTTTACGCCAAATTCGGACTCTACCATCTGAATGTCTCAACAGAAATCGAGACTCATCAGACCAGGCAACATTTTTCCAGTCTTCAACTGTCCAATTTTTGTGAGCTCTTGCAAATTGTAGCCTCTTTTTCCTATTTGTAGTGGAGATGAGTGGTACCCGGTGGGGTCTTCTGCTGTTGTAGTCCATCCGCCTCAAGGTTGTGCGTGTTGTGGCTTCACAAATGCTTTGCTGCATACCTCGGTTGTAACGAGTGGTTATTTCAGGCAAAGTTGCTCTTCTATCAGCTTGAATCAGTCGGCCCATTCTCCTCTGACCTCTAGCATCAACAAGGCATTTTCGCCCACAGGACTGCCGCGATACTGGATGTTTTTCCCTTTTCACACCATTCTTTGTAAACCCTAGAAATGGTTGTGCGTGAAAATCCCAGTAACTGAGCAGATTGTGAAATACTCAGACCGGCCCGTCTGGCACCAACAACCATGCCACGCTCAAAATTGCTTAAATCACCTTTCTTTCCCATTCTGACATTCAGTTTGGAGTTCAGGAGATTGTCTTGACCAGGACGACACCCCTAAATGCATTGAAGCAACTGCCATGTGATTGGTTGATTAGATAATTGCATAAATGAGAAATTGAACAGGTGTTCCTAACAGGTGAGTGTAGAGGGAAATGGGCAAAATTTTGCGCAGTCATATAGAGGGAAGTGGACAATATTTTGCGCAGTCATATAGAGGGAAATGGGCAAAATTTTGCGCAGTCATATAGAGGGAAGTGGATAATATTTTGCGCAGTCATATAGAGGGAAATGGGCAAAATTTTGCACAGTCATATAGAGGGAAATGGGCAAAAGTTTGCGCAGTCATATAGAGGGAAGTGGACAATATTTTGCGCAGTCATATAGAGGGAAATGGGCAAAATTTTGCGCAGTCATATAGAGGGAAGTGGACAATATTTTGCGCAGTCATATAGAGGGAAATGGGCAAAATTTTGCGCAGTCATATAGAGGGAAATGGGCAAAATTTTGCGCAGTCATATAGAGGGAAGTGGGCAAAATTTTGCGCAGTCATATAGAGGGAAGTGGGCAAAATTTTGCGGAGTCATATAAAGGGAAGTGGCCAAAATGTACCAAAATTTAGACCAAAATTAAGCACAGTCATATATCAGAAAGTCACCAAAATTCAGACCCAAATTTAGTGCACAGTCCCATATCACGAATTGCCCAAACTGACCAAAATTTTGCGTACAACCATATAGAGGGAAGTGGCCAAAAATGTACCAAAATTTAGACCACAATTTAGTGCACAGTCATATTGAGAGTAGTGACCAAATATTTTGACCAAAATTTAGCGCACAGTCATATAGAGGAGAGGGACCAAAATTTACACCAAAGTTTAGCACACAATCATATAGTGGAAAGTCATATAGCAGAATGTGACCAAAATTAAGGCAAAATTTTTGCTCACAGTCAGACGTGGCGTCAGACGCGGCGTCAGACGATTTTGCCGGGGCTTCAGTCCCGAATGTTTTGAGAGTAGCCCCGAATGTATTTTGAAAAGCTGACTGACAAATATGAAACCGGACAATAGCCTATGTAAACCCCCGAAATCATAAGTTGCCTTATTTCATTGTGCTTTGGCTTTGCACATACTGCATACAGCCTGTAAAAATAGACATGGTCTTAAAAATAATCTAGCCTATAGAATAAGATTCTTTGCTGTCGGTAGCCTATGGGTCACTCTGTTTATTCATCTCTGTTGAATATGCAGCAGGTAGGGGAGGAGCTAGCACAGTCGTTGACATCAACTAACGTTACTTAGTGGCGAGTTAATAGCAGTTAGCAGGAAAGACAGCAAACATGAAGCAAATGAGGCTTTGGGGATTTTTCCGAAATAAGTCAGTGGGTAAGAATTCATATTTTTTTGTCCTTAAAGTCTGAAGATCATCATCTGGCTGGCTTTCACCCACAGTAGGCTAAACCTCACTCTCCACAAATTATTTATTTATATTTAAATTTTTACCTCACTTTATTCACAATAATATAACTCTTTTGTGATGACTTTATCGTAATATACATGAAAATTCAAGAATCATGATAGATCTTAGGGCAATCCCACTGATCTGCTCTTCCCAATACATTTTCTTCAATGGTATTGTCTACAATTTGAAATATGTAGCACTTGATGAATTAGTTGTTTGAAGATTTGCAATACGTTATGTGCTGTATCTGTTATTTTGCATCACAGATGATTCAGGGAGGAGAGTGGATGTTGAGGATAGTACTAGAGTGGAATATTTAGGAACTGTACAAACAGGCCCAGCCAGAGCAAAACTCAAAGAATACCCTCTCACCAGCTTTGGACTACAGAGAAGTGGTTGCTAGTGTGAAAATAAAATTGTCTGGGCTAAGCCCCGGATGTCCTTCAACGCTGGAAACGCCTCTGCTTACAGTCATATATCACGAAGTGGCCTAAATTTATACCAAAATTTGCAGCAAAGTCATATAGCAGGAAGTGGACAAAATGTAGCAAAATATAGCACACAGGAATATAGCAGTAAATGACCAATGTTTAGACTAGAATTTAGCACACAGGAATAAAGCGGTAAGTGGCCAAAATTTAGTGCACAGGAATATAGCATGATAACAAACAGGTCTAATTTTGTGCTACATTTATGGTGCTTTTAATGTGCAATTTAATGTATGCTTTCATTGTATTCTTCAAAATATATGATGTAAATGATGACAGGATTTTCATTTTCTATCCCTAACTTGTATTCAGCACTCCAGTACATTTATATACTCAATATATTTACACAGACTTTTACTTTACTTCCCAGCAGTTTGCCATACAGAATTACTTCTTGTCTCAGGCTTTCACTGCCAAATAAAATTAACCAGGGACTATTTTTTTTTTTTCAAAGCTCACCACTGAACATGAAATGTACAGGCTCAATCTGAGTGCAAATATACTATTAATCAATATACACTTTCTATATCACAGCATATGCAAAGATTGAACATAACAATAGCACGAGCAATTATACACTTCTTTTCTATGCTTCAGCACTTCAATAATTTTTCACCCTTTTTGTCCCCGTTATTTTCACTTTAAACACACACAATCTATCTGATTAAATTCTCCCTCTCTCACAGTTTGTTCTTGCAGAGGTGTAGAGTTACACTGCTGCTTGTAGATGAAAAGAGAGCTGCTGATGTCATCAGACTTAGGGTCACTGATGTCAGATTGGAGGTCACTGCATGCATCAGCTTTGGCTCATAAACAAACTGTAGCCTACTACTGTACACATTCACTGACACAAGAAAGACAGTTCTGCCTAAGCTGTTGCAGATAAAACAATGCATAGAATAGTTAAAATAGACAATATTAATTTATAAGATGTCAATGAGCTTATATGTTTCAACATCAATAGTAAATAATAATCTTTTATTACTTAGATGAAGTATAGCATGTCACACCACAGAACATGCCAACATCTTAAAGTATTGTGGTCTAAATTCAAATTTAAAGGAATGTTATTCTGCAATAACCCCTACCTTCTAGGTCTAAATAAACGTCCTAATATAATTTCATGTCAACTACTCAATAACATTATGGACCAAATAACTGATATTCTTAAATGTTGAAACATCGACCATCAACAATTTGACTATGCTGGCATTGAATGATAATAAGTCATGGAAATACACAAAATGGATTTGGTTACAGTTTTAAATAATTAAGAAACATCGCTAACATTGTTTTGGGGGAAAAAAGAAATGCAATACATGACCTCAAATAATTACACAATGATGAATGTATGTGCATGCAGACTTCAGCAGAAAGAAATACTGAGAGAGAGGGAGAGAGATAAGGAATGAGGTAGAAAGACCACAGGGAGGGAGAGTGTGAATTTGCCAAAGCTGTTTCTCATGCTGGCATCACCATTCAGCAGTGATCCAAATGACTGTTACCTTTTGAATGGACATGAAAATATATTGTCATGTTAATATCTAAAATCCCAGGTCACTGAAACACCCAATTATGTACTCATGTGTGAATACTTTTATATTATTAAGCTCAAAGCGCATGTGCAGTCAGTCTGTAGTAAGGCCATGAGCAGGGCAATCGAGGTGAACTGGAATAGACCAGGAGAGAGAGAGAGAGAGAGAGAGAGAGTGGTTTCGTGCTCTCAAGAGATATGGAGGCAGACAGCAGTAAGTGGAGGAAAAATACAGAAGAATGTGATGTACTCTGCCTATATACAAAAAATAAACAAAAACAGATTTGAATCTGATGCAGTTACATTTTACTTTAGCATGTGATTTAAACTTGCAAGGTATTTCGCAACATGAGTATGAGTATGTGAGTATTTCACAGCATATTAGGGCATATGTCTTAATACATGTTATTAGCTGATGTTGATTTCACACTCACAGGTATATATAAATATTTAGTAGGCATACATATTTAACCACCATCACATATGCTCTATGCAAGTGGAGACAATCACAAACAGCAGCTAATAAAAGACACTTTCAGTGCATATGTGTTCATGCATAATAGTGTTTGTATGTGCAACCAAACACATGGAAATGGGCAGGCTCAATAAAGACCCTCCTTCTGCATGCATCATCACCTCTTCTTTCCCTGACTGCAGAAATGGTCATTTTGGTCTGCAGAACTCCTGCAGCTCTAGTATAGAACTAATCTTAATTTCAGTGGTATTGCAGATTTTCCAAATTCCCCTTGTCTGCCATTGTTCAACAATACAAGACAACAAAAATAATCCACCCCAAAACCATGCAAATTTTGCTATGTCGGGTCGCTCAAACAGAGCAAATGTGCTAAGACTTTTCAGGACACCCAACCTGCTACGAATGGCTTACTTATAGTTGGCTCTGCACATTAAGATGGGATTGAAGAAAGTATTTTAACATTTAAAGGGTAACTAAACCCTAAACCAACTTTTTTGAGTTAATGATCTGTAAGCATGGGGCTTTATTAGTACTGGTCATTGATTCAAGTAATTTTTTTACATTTGTGTATAAAGTGTTTTAATTCTACAATATATGGTGTAAAAACGTCTGAGTGCTGCCCTCTTCAGGTTGAACGGTGGCTACTGCAGTTGAATTTTCCTATTGGCTGTTGCGGTACTTCGTGACGTAAGCGGTGACAGCTGATGTAAGCAAGTTCCAGCTCACCACGCCAGATTCATGTACATGTCGTCTTGCGACCATGTGATGAATAATAATAACAGAGTCTGACAGCAGCTGTCAATTAATCCGTCACTACGAGTCTCAGGAGCCCCCCCCCGCCCCCCCCCGCTCAGCCCCGCACTCGGTTCGTTGCCTATATCCCCGCCGGGGTATGCCCACTTTTCCAGCATTTTCAAATATTTCTAGTGGGTGGAGTCAGACTCTGAGCAGGTGTTTAGTTACCCTTTAAAAAATTGCACACATACTAAATTCACCTTAATTGTTCATAACATCTGACACAGTATGCTACATATCTATATAACTTGCACTTCCTTTAAGCTGAATACAATACCAATCCCAGCACTGCTGGCGATTGGTCATATGAAACCAACACAGTAATAATTTTTTTTTTACTATTTCAATTAATTGTTCCCTAGTAGGTGATCATAAAGAAAACACACACATGTATACATGGGCAACATGATGCTTATGAACTTTCAACAAACATTTATGCAGCAATACCTTGTGAATCCTATCAGCTGTGGTTGATGTGTTTTATGCTCATTACAGAATGTTTATGGTACACGTGAATGTATTTTATGTGGTAAAAGTGTGGCTTACCCTGTGTCATTCCCCCTCCAACGTTCTCTGTTGGGCTGTAACCATTCAGGGCTGTTTTGGTGCCCAAATCAACCATTTGGTGGAGGCGGAGCTTTCGGCAGTAAATGGACGCAGCCTCGGGTTCAAGAGCAATGATCAGCTGCTCGGGGATGTCACGGGAAACCAGACCAGCCTAGATAAGCACAGATAACACAAGATAAATAATTAGACATTAACATACAAAAAGTTAATAACTTAGTAGATTAGTAGGTATGTCCAAACTGTTGACTGATACTGTCAATTCTAATATGAACATATGCTCATGAACTTGAATGTTATAAAATGTATATTTTTACAATTGTCATTATTCACATTTGGTAATACAAAACACATAAACAAGCCTGTAAACCAAATATTAAAGCTGAAGTGTGTAATTTCTGCGCAACTATCATCACCAAACGGAATAGCAAAAAAATACATGCTGCCTTTATTTGCATTTTGGAGCTTAAAATGTTGGCATCCATTCATTTTTATTGAATGGACCTACAGA